>NW_026945983.1:175000-187500 GCF_034702125.1 Engraulis encrasicolus
AGAGAGAGAGAGAGAGAGAGAGGGAGGGAGGGAGGGAGAGAGAGAGATAGGGGAGGGGAGAGAGGGAAGGAGAGAGGGGGAGAAAGGGGAGAGAAAGAGACAAACCGTGTGTGTGTGTGTGTGTGTGTGTGTGTGTGTGTGTGTGTGTGTGTGTGTGCGTGCGTGCGTGCGTGCGTGCGTGCGTGCTATAATAGTGTGTTTAGTGGTTGGGCTTCCAGCCAGTGGGGACAGGTGTAGCTCTCCACTGACAGGTGAGGGGGAGGAGTCAGAGTTAGACCTGTTTACACATAGCCCAAATCAGACCCTGTTTACACATACCGTAAAGCCTCTAATATAGGTGGCCCAGTGTTTTGATGAACAGAGGAATAAGACCACGTTTACACGTAGCCCAGTGTTTTGAAGAACAGAGGAATAAGACCACGTTTACACACAGCCCAGTGTTTTGATGAGCAGAGGAATAAGACCACGTTTACACACAGCCCAGTGTTTTGATGAACAGAGAAATAAGACCACGTTTACACATAGCCCAGTGTTTTGATGAACAGAGGAATAAGACCACGTTTACACATAGCCCAGTGTTTTGATGAACAGCTTTGTTCTTTTCATCTTTTTTTAAAGTGATAATTCACACACCGGCCCTGCCGTGGCCAAACGGTGGGGCACTCCTCTGCCATGCGGCTGACCCGGCCCGGATCCTTTGCCGGCCCTTCCCCGTCTCTCTCTACCCACTCGCTTCCTGTCATCACCTTCGCTGTCCTGTCATAAATCAAGTCAAAAAGAATGAAATAAAAAATAAAAAATAAATAAATAATTCACACACCTTCAATTAATCTGCACAAATGTGCTGCTGAGAGCTGTCATAAATACACTTTGCCTGTAGGGTGCAGTAGAGAGCTGTCATAAATACACTTTGCCTGTAGGGTGCAGTAGAGAGCTGTCATAAATACACTGGTGACCAACTGAGAACAGCGCCTTTGACCGTTCCCTCACCTAATCGTGAACCCTGACGACAACTTGGCCACCTGCAGCTCTGTCTCTCTCTCTCTCTCTCTCTCTCTCAACAATTACCTAATGCCATTTGCCTAATGTAAGGGTTATGGGGTGTGGTGAGGGGGGGGGGGGGGGGTGGCATCAAGATAATAAGAGGAGATAATGAAGAGTCTTAGTAACATTTGAATTCTCTCAGGAGCCGTAACCAGCTGGTTATTACAGTTTTTCTCGATTGCTTACACACAATTTTCGGAATCAGTTCTCGAATTCTCAAAACTCTACACACAAATCTGCAAACCTCACACACAATGGGCAAAACTCTTCACTATCCTCTGAAAAATGCACGTCTTGTCTCAAAACAATGTACTCTCTTCTAAAGGTCATTTTGTTCTCAAATGACACACACAAGCAGTCATTTATGTAAACCATTGAACACTAATATGCACAAGGTAAAACTCTATACTCAACTTGACACACAGTAGAAACTTATTTTCTTCAGTGTTCTACTTACTAAAGAGGGTATTTTTCTGTAGTAAAAGGCTGAAATATTGTTTTTAGACTTGGAGTACACGGATGTGTGTATATTTTAAATATTTTTCTGACATTTAAAAAAATGCACTAATTTATTGTAAAAAAAAATATTGGGTAACTACTTGAAAGTGATCTCCTGTATAACATATTTTGGAGTTCAAAAACTAAACAGATGTGTTTTCTTACATGCAATGTGTGTCCTTATGGGGTGATGATTTCAGATTGTAAACCGGTACGAAGAGAGTCTGCGCATGTGATGAAGAAGTGAACTTAGTATGGCGGTTGATTGTAGTATTTTGAATGGCAGTGTGTTCAATGCGACAACCAGGGATTTCCTTCATGAAAATTGTGTGTAATCAAGATAATTGTGTGTAGTGGTTTGAAAAGAGTGTGTTTTAAAACTGAAATATGAGTGTAAAGCAGAAATTGTGTTTAGTGTTCAGTGACATTGCTTAGGGGAGTTGGGAAATGGGTGAGATGTTCCGAGAATTGTGTGTGAAGTACCAGAAATTGTGTGGAAGCAATCGAGAAAAACTGTAAGATGTCATGTTTTGATTTAATAGACAAATTCTATGGTTTGCAGTCATTATTTTTGTAATCTTGTTTTTATTTATTTCTTTTATTTTGTTTCCAGTGATGCCTCTCGGGTGGTGTTTCCTCCTGCTCACCCTAGGTAGGTACAGCATGTGCACGTGTGTATGTGTGTGTGCGTGTGCATGTGTGTGTGTGTGTGTGTGTGTGTGTGTGTGTGTGTGTGTGTGTGTGTGTGTGTGTGTGTGTGTGTGTGTGTGTGTGTGTGTGTGTGTTATTTAAAAACAATTTACTTTATACACAAGAATAATAATTACTATTTAAAAAAAAAACCCACAATAGACTTTTAAAAAATCTCTCTCTCTCTCTCTCTCTCTCTCTCTCTCTCTCTCTCTCTCTCTCTCTCTCTCTCTCTCTCTCTCTCTCTCTCTCTCTCTCTCTCTCTCTCTCTCTCTCTCTCAGGTGTGTGTGGTCTCTCCTCCTCTGTGCCACGTCAGTTCCATGTGGTGGAAGAGAAGAAGACCTGGGCAGCAGCTCAGCAGTACTGCAGAGAGGAGTTCACTGACCTGGCCACCATAGACAACATGGCAGATATAGAGGAGATCAGGAGAGTGATGCAGGATGCAGGTTTTGGGGGGTGGTGGGAGGCCTGGATTGGGCTTAGGCTTGGAAGGTGGCAGTGGTCTCTGGCTGATGAGGGATCCAGTGGAGAGAATGAGGCTGAGTTCTGGAACTGGGATAACCACGAGCCACAAGGCAGAGCAGGTGAAGACTGTGTGTGTATAGACTGGAGGGGAAAGTGGCGCGATTCCCATTGCACTGGCAGGCGTCGCTCCATTTGCTACGATGGTGAGACAGCATTCTGATTCCACTTTTTACTCCTGAATGCATACATATACAGATTCTTCACGTAAATCAATACATTTCTTTGTTTCATTACTTCAGATAGTAGACTGTGCTCGTTTCTCAGTTAACTGTGATGCATACTTTACTACAGAGACAAACTCCGCACAGCCCTATGTGCTGGTTGAAGAGGGGAAGAACTGGACAGAAGCTCAGAGATACTGCAGAGAGAAACACACAGACCTGGCCAGCGTGAGGAACCAGACAGAGAACGACAAGATCAAAGACCTGATTGGAGGACATTTCTGTCCTTGGATGGGCTTGTCCAGAGATGCCTTGGGGTGGTCAGATGGCAGCAGCTCCTCCTTTCGCCACTGGGCCCGTGGAGAACCCCACTCTGGTGACACTCAACATCAATACTGCACACGGATGATTTCCAGTGGACAGTGGAATGATGTAGACTGTGACAGTGAAGCTAACTTCATCTGTTATGAAGGCGAGTCACAAGGTCTCTACCTGCCTACTTGGTCAGCGAGTTATAGGAATTTTAGTACTAGACTGCAGGCTAAGTGAGTTTAGTACCTCAGCCGCGGTTATGTTTTCAGTCACGTTGGTTTGTTTGTTTGTCTGTCAGCAGAATAACTCAAAAAGTTATGAACGTATTTTGATGAAATGTTGTGGAGTTGTTGGGAATGACGAAAGAAACAAGTGATTTAAAGTATGGCAGTGTTCCGGATCACGGTCCAGATCCAGGATTTTAAAAAGAAGATTCTTCACCATTACGGGATAGGGCGAATTTTGTCATCCCAGTTTCTAACTCCACAAAAACAAGGCAGAAAGGCTTGAAAAAAAATGGGGTGTAACATAGTCAAATGTTCTATCAAACAGTTCCTTGGCAGAGTTCTGCCCTCTCTGAGTGCATTTCTAGTTGGTGTTTAGTCCTAGAGTGCAGCTTTAGTGAGCTCACTGGTCTTTGGTAGATAAAGACTTGCACGCACGCATGCACACACGCACGCACGCACGCACGCACGCACACACACACACACACACACAGATGCTCTAGTAGTTGCTGTTTTAATACTGGGTTAGCATGGCAGACAGACAGACGTTTCGGCCTAAACCTTCTTCTTGCAAACTGCAAAAAACTCATCCGGGAGTGCGGCTTTTTTACTATACATAGTCACAGCTGACTCAGAACGTGAATACAGATTAGTTGTTGTTGAACTTTGTGTTCGTCTTCATTCCTCAGCTCAGCCTGTAGTTGAAGTGGAGTCTCCTGATAGCCCCTTTTACTTTGGAGAAGATGTCACCCTCAGATGTGACATACCAGTCATACCAGAGTACACAGACCAGCACCAGTATGTCTGGCTAAAGGACAAAAACCATCTTCCTGGTAAGACCAATCAGACCATCACCATCACCCTCCCAGAACATGTGGGTCAGTACCAGTGCCACAGGGAGATAGCAGTTTCTTCAGTGGCACCCTACATCAGCACACCTCTTACCATTGAATACCAGGGTGAGTCAACACACAATACTGATTACTGATCATCATTGACTTAAAATATATGACATTTGACACTTATTTCGGTTATGGCCAATGTTCAAAAATAACTACTCTGCCCGGTTGGGGTTCTGGCCTCTGAGCAACATATCATTCAGCTTTTATTGGAGTTTATTTTGCTGTTCCTCTTTGTTTACAACTCTTCCTCATGCTTCTGTGGAGGTGATGTCTCTTTTGAGTCCCCTTTACCCCGGAGATGTGGTCACTCTGAAGTGTAATGCAGCACATTACTCAGACTGGTATGGGTATGTCTGGCTAAAGGACTACAGCTGGTCTGGTGAGACCAGTAAGACCATCACCATCACACTCCCAGAAGATGCGGGTCTGTACCAGTGCTATGGACAGAGAGACAGTCGCCCAGATAGATCATACAGGAGCAAGATGATCACCATTACAAATCAGGGTGAGTCAGCATTTCACTGAAATGTATCAGTTAACCCCTTAGTGCAGGTTATAACCTTACTGTCACCAAAATTGTAATGATTATGTCTTTTTCTGTTACTTAAGCCTCTCAGCAATGTCATAGCAATGTTGTTATGATCTAGATGGGTATTTCCAGCAAAATAGTGAACAGGCCTGGTGGCGACCCCATCTACACTAAGAGTACTACTGATGACCACACAGTACAAAATGTGGTCAATACTTGTTAACATGAATTATCCCATGAGCCACACTGAAAAACAGCAGACCATGAGTTACACTAGCATTTACACAATGATACACACTTACAACATACAGTATCATGAGAATCTTAAGCATTATTATCCATTATCCATATTTATTTTCTGTTGGTGTCTTCATTCCTCAGATCTCCCGACTGCTGCAGTGGAGGTGGTGTCTCCTCAGAGTCCCTTCTACTCTGGAGATGAAGTCACCCTCAGGTGTGACATACCAAAGTACTCTGACTGGCGTCAGTATATCTGGATTAAAAACAACAGCCCAGTTCCTGGTAAGACCACCCAGACCATCACCATCACACTCCCCCTAGAGGCAGGTCAGTACCAGTGCAGTGGAGAGAGAGGAGATCGTCCAATGGCATCATCAGTAAGCAGCGCTGTTAACATTACCACCAATGGTGAGTTATTATTGTTAGTATTATTATTATTATTATTAGAAGTAGTAGTAGTAGTAGTATCACTATATCTAAAGCCATCTATTCTAACAGCATGGCCGTTCTCTTTACCCCAGACAAGTTGGTTCTGGTTAATCAGAACAAGACCTGGATGGAGGCTCTGCAGTACTGCAGACAGCACCATGTGGACCTGGTATCTGTGACCTTGGCCAAGACCCAGCGCTGGGTGGAGGGGTGGGCCAAAGGAGCCTCATCCTTTGCTAAGTATTTGGTTACTAAATTAAATACACACTATGTNATAAACACACTTTTAGCCCATTGACAGCAAAATTCAGGGGTTTTTTTTAAGATAAAGGGTGGAAATGCCCTCCAAGTTGCAATGAAACATCATTTATTGTTGCAAGTTATTGTAAATAAAGCCTGGGATATCATTCAACTTGATTTGTTCAGAATATCCCTGAAGCACAAAGATACCTAGGATACCTATACGCAAATATGGCTGCATAAAGCCTATGTGATATTTAGGACCCAACTTGCAACTTTGAGTTTATGAATTTAGGATCATGAGTATCAACTTTTTTCAATCAAGCCATATTCTATTCACACATAAAATCACAAAAAATGTTATATCTGGAAGAAAATAAATCAATAATAATAATAATAATAATAATAATAATAATAATAATAATAATAATAATAATAATAATAATAATAAGACTGCATTTCCGGAGAGACAATGCTATTAGTATGCTTGCGGCTTATGCACACACACACACACACACACAGAGCTGTTGTATACACACACAGAAACACGAGGGAAAGAGATAGAGGTCTGTGTGTGTGTGTGTGTGTGTGTGTGTGTGTGTGTGTGTGTGTGTGTGTGTGTGTGTGTGTGTGTGTGTGTGTGTGTGTGTGTGTGTGTGTGTGTGTGTGTGTGTGTGTGTGTGTGTGTGTGTGTGTGTGTGTGTGTGTTTGTCTGTCTATGTGAGAGAGAGAGAGAGAGAGAGAGAGAGAGAGAGAGAGGGAGGTGTGTGTGTGTGTTTGTGTGCGTGTGCGTGTGCGTATGCAAGGAGATGCTTCAGGTGCCTTTCAGCAGTGGGTGGGTAAGGAGAGGTAAGGGTGGGATTCGAACCTGCAACCCTCTGACAGACCAACACCCTACTGGACTTACTGTATAGAGTGGCCACAACAGCATATTAGGCCACAGTTGCCCAGGTGAGGTCTAAAGTTCTACAAGGCTGCATGTGTGTGTGTGTATGAATGAAGATTCTAAAGGTGACAGTTTGGCAGTCAATAGCTGAGTAATATGTGCAGCCTTATTTGTACGCTGTCATTTCTCCAAACGTTTTGCAAGTTGTCAGATGATATTGAGACACAAATGGCACCAACCTGCTCTTCATGTCAAAGCTGAGATCACTTTTCTTTGCCAAATGGTGCAGTCAAAAAATGGGAACATTCAGGCCTATGCGCTGAGCTGTTCACACATTTTTTTCTAAGTGAATGGAGTCACATCATAGGGATTTTAAAACTGCTCTCTCTGAAACATTTTTAAGAGTTGGCTTATGATCTTCACACAGTTTGTATTCAGAGCCAAGACCTCTCTGACAATGCCTTTACCTAGTTGATACCTAGTTAAAAAAAAACAGGACAGGTCACCTCTCACTCTAACTGACACAGTTTGTGACATCTTGACCATTCTACCATTCATTTCAAAGAGGGGGGGAATAGAGAGAAAACTGAGGAAAAACAAGTCTGGTGAACGAATGAAAGGGGGTAGGCTAGCAAAAAATACAAAACCCTGAGCCCTTTTCGAGCCGTTCGTTTTGGCACTCGAACCGTCTCTATCTCGAACGCTGCAGTGATTCAAAGCCACCGTACTAATGAATGGCGATTCCCATAGGCCGAAGTGAATGGAAAAATGTAGAATAATAATAAACTATTGATGAACAATTAGTATGCTTTCCCGCAAGCATACTAAAGAAACTGTTGGAGAACAATTAGTGTGCTTGCTGGGGGGCAAACAGAGGCCTTTGGCAAGCATACTAAATAATACTATAGGACTATTTCATACATGGTAGACACAATCATCTGCTGTTATGAAGACATCTCTGTCATCTGGGAACTGTCCATTTGTTACCAGCACAGTTGATTATTATCTGCATTTGCCAGAAATGCCTGCCAATCTGGTAACAAATGAACAGTTCCCAGATTTGGACTACACTACCAAAGATGCAGTTGCCAAAGATGTATTCCAACTAGAGGTGAAGTGCAGCTGTACTAGTACGTTTGTACTTGTGGGTCAATGACGTGCAAAATGGCATTGTCATTCAGTGTAACGGATGCCTTCTGCTGACTGTAACTGTAATAAACATGACTCTTTTTATTTATTAATTGTTACAGTGAATTCATGAAAGCCTCGGCTGTCATCCATTCACTTGAAACAATTTACAATTACATTTTTTTTTGCAGTTTCAGTCAGCAGAAGGTGTCCGTAACACTGAATGACAAAGACGTGCACACCTCTGTGCAAGTGCACATGCAATTTCTAAGACTGACCACTGACTGTTTTTGTATCTGTTCTCTGTCATAGTTATTGTGATGGGAGTATTGGAATAAATGTTAGCCCTATGGTCTTCTGTTTGCTTTTTGAATGCAGGAAAAATGATGTTCCCCATAGTATTTATCATTATTATTATTATTATTATTATTATTATTATTATTATTATTATTATTATTATTATTATTATTATTGATTTACTTTCTTCCAGATATAAAGTTTTTAAGTTGTGAATAAAATGATGGCTTGATTGAAAAAAGCTGGTACTCATGATCCTAAATTCATAAACTCAAAGTTGCAAGTTGGGTGCTAAATATCACATAGACTTTATGCAACCATATTTGTGTATAGGTATCCTAAGTATCTGTGTGCTTCAGGGATATTCTGAACAAATCAAGTTAAGTGATAACCTAGGCTTTATTTACAATAACTTGTAACAACAATAAATCATGCTTCATTGCAACTTTGAGGGCATTTCCACCCTTTATCTTAAAAAAGCCCGGATTTAGCTGTCCATTGGCTAAAAGTGTGTTTATTACAAAGTGTGTATTTAACACAACAGTTTCTCCTCTTCATGCTGAATCCATACATACCTCATATGTTAAATTTGGTTTAAATAATCAAAAGTTATATCAGTTTATATATTTTAGAGCGCCCCCCGCAGGCCATTTTGTTATCTGTGTGTTTGACACTCGAACTCAAATTGTTATATAGACCGTAAACTTCAACTTGGAAGTGAAAACCAAACTTTTAACATCAATTTGAAATGACTGAGCCTAATACGACCCCACTACAGGTGTTCCTCATTCCAAAGAGATGTAGAGAGACGACACATACCATGAGAGCTTTATTCATTTTCTTCATTTCTTTTTTTTCTTTATTTGCGTGACAGTTCTATTGTTAGTTTGTTTACCTGTTTACCTCAGTGTCAACATTCACAAAGGGTCCGTATTATTCCATTAATCACATTGTGTATTGTCATGTAATATGATGTCAAAACTGAATGTCAAAACTATCAACAGATTAGCCTTCGGTCTTTGAAGCATTTGGACAACTGCTAACAACAATGCTGGCCAATACAACCAGTTCAAGGCATCCGTGATCTACGCTAGGCTAAAAGCTAACACCAGCAGACCAAATCGACCCATTATTAACTAAATCATGCAGCTGGTTAGCTGTCTTTCATATGGTAGAGATGTTATGTAAAGAACATGATGATCGTGTTTCTATAGCCCATTATCTGTAAAGACCTGTTTAAATATGGCCCATTAATACAATGACTTGTGATGTGTTGATTTTAACAGACTAACAAGAGTTTTATATGAGAATGTAATATGATTTACACTTGTGTGCCTTGAATTTAATATGATTTACACTTGTGTGCCTTGAATTTAATATGATTTACACTTGTGTGCCTTTGAATTTAATATGATTTACACTTGTGTGCCTTGAATTTAATATGATTTACACTTGTGAGCCTTTAATTTAATATGATTTACACTTGTGTGCCTTGAATTTAATATGATTTACACTTGTGTGCCTTGAATTTAATGTGATTTACACTTGTGTGCCTTTGAATTTAATATGATTTACACTTGTGTGCCTTGAATTTAATATGATTTACACTTGTGTGCCTTTGATATTACGATGGATTTACTCTGTTTGCCATTGCTATACACTGCCCTACAAAGACAAAGTGCAGTTACTACGCAAACATTGAAGCCGTAAAATGCTTTTGGTATTTGGTTGGACATTGTAGTTACTGCAAATTTGACTTGAAAATATCTCTAAAATAAGACACATTTGGACCATAAGGCTTTGTTACAAGATGAAAGAGGTGTAATTAAGACCATTTTCAGTCTAAATTCAATTTTCACAAAATATGTAGTTACTGCACTTTGCTTTTGTAGGGCAGTATGAGATGGATTTACATGTGTGTGTGTGGTTGCCATATATGTAGCCTTTGACTTAATACTGATTTAGACGTGTGTGCATTTGACAGGAGGTTGATTTAAATGTATGTGCCTTTGACTTAATACTGTTTTAGACGTGTGTGCATTTGACAGGAGGTTGATTTAAATGTATGTGCCTTTGACTTAAATCTGATTTAGACGTGTGTGCATTTGACAGGAGGTTGATTTAAATGTATGTGCCTTTGACTTAAATCTGATTTAGACGTGTGTGCATTTGACAGAAGATTAAAATGTGTGTGCCTTTGATTTAATACTGATTTAGACGTGTGTGTATTCAACATAAGATTTAAATGTGTGTGTCTTTGACTTACAGAAATACTTGGGCCCCTACTTAGACTTAAAGTGATAATGTGACTCTTCTGGAAATAAGCTCATTTTGCACCTCCCCTTCAGTTAAATAATTTCTCCTTTACTTCCAGCGAGTAACCAATTGGAAAGCAGTGTTCTGTACTTCTCGCCTGTACATTGGCAGTTAAAGCCGCGAACGATCCATGAGAGAGTGGCGAGTAGGCGACCAAGCGAGAAGCCAGTAATGTGTGTGTACGTGGCTTAAGCCCTGATGAAGACCTGTGCGGTCCACAATACACCTTTGTCTGGAGACGAAGCCCTGATGAACCCTGATGCACAGGGGCGACGCCAGGAATTTTGGACCCTATGAAAGATTATAATTTTGGACCCCACCATTTCGCAAGAGCTCAGGGGGAAGGGTAAATGACAATATAATAAAGAACTGACGAAAACGTTATGGAAATCAACAGTTGTGTGTTTAATAAGCTTATTTCCAATTACTATTTCTTTGTAATTAGACATTTCAACAACAAAAAAAGCAAGAATAGGCCTATATTATTAATATTTTATTATCCCATCCGCGGGCCGAGGGCCGTGCTGCGTTGGGCCGGGCCGTTAGAATCAGTACCACCTTTCCCCCCCTAGCGGCGCCCCTGCCTGTGCAGTCCACAATACACCTTTGTCTGGAGACGAAGCCCTGATGAAGACCTGTGTGTTCCAAACAAGGCGGCAAAGAATCATCTATTTTAGTAAAATAGTGTGAATTCAGGTAAATTGGGCCACTTTGGGCCATTCACTTATATGCCAAAAAAGTGTCCCAATTTACCTGAATTCACCATACATCTAGCCCCTACATGTTCTGCATCCATGTGATGTCAGGTGAATGCCCCTTTAGGAGACCTTTGGTTAGGACAGTGGTTCTTAACCTGGGGTGCGGGCACCCCCTGGGGGTGCGCCAGAGATTTCAAGGGGTGCGCAGATTGTTTTTTTTTGTTAAGGATCCGACCAAAATTCTGCTTGCGAACATTATAATTAGGCCAAATCAAAACCAAATTAAAACATGTTTTGGTCCCCATGTAAAGTGATAAAGGTATTGATTAATGTCTCCATCAAGAATCATTGTAATCAATCAGTTAAATAATTTGTTTGTGTGTATACTCGTGTAGACGTTTGGGATGGGGGTGCGCGGCTTGTCTTGGGCACAGGTAAGGGGGTGCGTTAAGAAAAAAAAGGTGAAGAACCACTGGGTTACGAAACCAGTGGAGACTATTGGTTGACAGTAAATAGAGTTGCAATAAGGTAGAGAAGCTGAGCGCTCTTCTTTGTTAGACAGTATACTCCGATGCTCTTGGTGCTCTTGAAGTTAAACGACAAAGTCCATTCTTCAAAATCATCACGAAGACCCTGTGTGGTTGAAACCGGTTGGCGTTTTTAGTCATGTACCCCGGTTAAAATGAAGGGTTTTTAAATGACTTAACACCACACTACTCCTTGTCTCTATGCAAGAGTCGCCTGAAGAATGCCCAACGGCCAACAAGTTTTGAAGTAAATAGAGTCCCCTTGGATGGCGGTAGCGGATGACAGAGTGGGCGGCAGCAATATAGATGATTGACAGGGAAGGGGCGGGGACACAATGGACACAGTGTGGGTGGGGTGAACAGGGATGATTGACAGGGTGTGGGCGGGGTTAACATAGATGATTCACAGGTTTGGGAAAGGGAGGAGATATATTGGACAATTTACACAGTGTGGGCTGGGTGTAGAGGGATGATTGACAGGGTGTGGGCGGGGTGAACAGGATGGGCGTGGTGAACTTGGATGATTGACAGGGTGTGGGTGGGGTTAATATGGAGATTGACAGGGTGTGGGCGCGGTGAAGAGGGATGATTGACAGGGTGTGGGCGGGGTTAATATAGAGATTGGCAAGGTGGGTGGGGTGAAGAGGGATGATTGACAGGGTGTGAGTCAGAGATGAGGGCTGGGTTGGTGCACATACAAGCACGTACAAACTGTACGGAGCAGAATACAATCTGGAGCAATCTGCAGTGCGAGCCTTAGGCAGTGTTGAACATCAAGTAGCTCATCAAGTGTACACACACACACACACACACACACACACACACACACACACACACACACACACACACACAC
>NW_026945983.1:192500-212500 GCF_034702125.1 Engraulis encrasicolus
CAAAATGATTGTTTTGGGGGATATTCATGAATATGTAAATCCAACGTGTCTCAAAAGAGTTGGGACGGGGACAATAAAAGGCAGCAAATGTCGAGGAAGACTAAAAATAAAACAAAAGACAACACTTAACAGTTAATAGCATTAACCGATGAGATGATTTTATATAAAAACAGTGTTGATTCCTATCTTGGACATGATTTCAACAGCTTAAATTGTAGGTGTATTCCTTGTCATGTTTTGCAATGTTTTCCTTTCTGTAGTGCTTACAGTGTGACAGGTTTTGACCAAAAGCCTGCCATCTTGTGTCCTGCCGGTCCTTATGTTGGAGTTAAACTGTTAAAACATAGTAGAGAATACAATTTGTCAGTATGTGGCAGTAATCGAAGATCTCCCTTCAAAATATATTGCATGAGTGGCTTTTCATGCTGTTTAAAACCCATTTATTTCATTCAGTACTGTATTCAATTCTACAGGTGAGTTAGAACAGCTTAACCAATGTACTACTGTACCCCCATGCCATCATGGAGGCTGACTTTTGAAGTTAGCACTAACACAAGTTGCATGGTCAATTTTCACTGTAGCACAGGATGTGCAAGACTATTATTTAAAAAAAGAATTGACTTCTGCAACTGCTGCTGACTTATGTAAGCAATGAACAGTTTCCCATGTCTTCTGGGTCTATTTCAAGTGAGCTCGGGTGGATAGGGGAATGTTAAACCCCTCTTTCATTTGCACACATGAAGCGTCCTTAATATGGTCAAGTTTTTACAAGTTGTAATTCTCAGAGTGCTAAAGTGAGACGACAGCCAATATATATTTCATGATGTCATGAACCTATACAATGATTTCAATGACAAAAATATGTCTTATATACACTCAATCACGGTAAATCAAGGGAATTAAAAAATGTATGTAATAACAATTTTAATTTTTCCCTCTGCATCTTTAATTCTGAGTGACTCAGCCTCTGTGTGATGGTCTTATACCTGGACACTCATATTGTCCATCAGTATAATTCATTTTGAAATGTTCTTATTTGTGTTGTTTTAGCTTATTTTGATGTTTATTACATTTCAATGATCCTTGTCACAACTTATTTGAGACATGTTGCAGTTATCAAATTAGAAATGAGTACACATCCCCAAAAACATTTTTTTCTCGGTTTTAAGACTCACTATTCTCCATCTAAAGAATGTATTGAATGTTTTGAAAATCATAGCATTTTGATTTTATTCTCAGTTTACCAAACGTCCCAACTTCACCGGAGTTGGAGTTTCATAATTACCAATGTCATGAACCAAGTCACTTGTGCTTTACATGAGAGAGATGCCTCGCTGTATTGCTGTGGTACCTTTTGTCCAAGCTATCCTCTTGAGCAGCAGAAACTGTGTATCTCCACTTTGTTGTATAATACACCTGTATTTATCATTATTGCCTAAAATAAAAATCATTCTGCGCTGTCTCCATGGGTTTGTATCTATGATAAATTATTGAATAACTAACTTAGTTGTTGAAATGTTTATTCATCTAGAAAATAGTGACTTCATAAATCAATTAAATTGTGGAAATAAGTGAGGGTTAACGTTCGGCGAGAAGGTCGCTACCGTGGAATAGCAGCACGACAGAGAGAGAGACAGAGAGAATCTTTAGACCCCGACGCTGCTATTCCACAAAGCGACCGACTCGCCGAACGTTAACCCGCTTATTATATGGATATACTTAAATGATTCACACATGGCGGGGACATTTCTTTATTTAATGTTAAGTTTATTATAATTTTTCATGTCAAAAGATTGTTGCTGCGCAAAACAAAGCAGTGCCGTTGTGGAACACCGCTAGGCAACAGGTAGCCTAGACAACAGGTGTTGTCTATCACAGCAGCTGATTAGAGTCTTGTTGAAAAGTCGCTTTAGCAGTGAAAAGTCTTGTTGCCATTGACAGCGGTCTGATATAGACCAACCCGTCCGTTATCTCAAATATCAGACGTGCGAACGTTGGGGAGCCCCATTGAAATGAATGGAGCATTCGACCGATGACGTCACACCATATAATAAGTATGGAATAATGGACGACGAGATGTCCAGATATCAAGGGAAATAATGGACGAGGCGGAGCGTGCTAACAGCCTGACGGTCCAGCCGAAGCGCTGTTCGCCTCGTCAAGTCCCTTTTCCCTTGATATTGGGATACCTTGAAGGCCGTTATTCCGCTTATCACCCGGTTGGCAGTATTTAAGTATTCATTAATTAATGTTCCGTTTTTTTCCCCAGCGGAAAGGGTGACCCTGGTGCATTAGAAATTACTCAGCGTTTTCACTTTTGCTTTTTATTTTTCTTCCACAGTGGCAGTGCAAAGTAGTGGCAGCAGCAGTTGTAGATAGCAGTAGTTCAGAGCAGTGACAGCAGTGACAGCAGGTAATTAACCTAAACAGTAAAATACAAAGCTTTAGGTTTCGCACACTACAAACAGTTGCACAGTAAAATGACTTTCCCAGAATACATAATACATTTGGCAGTATAAAGATCAAGAGTGATCAAATAACAACAATAGAGATTTCACAACACTACAGAATTTCAGTGCGTATTGCACAAGTTATGAAACATCTAAATAATCAGTTAAGTTCAATAAATAAATATAAACATTAATGAATGCAATGTTCAAGCATCAGCCCAACCATTTGGATGAAATGAACCATATAGTTAACCAAACAGTCAGTACATTTTGCCTTACAAACAGTATGCAGTTTGCCCACTACATCTCCCATAATGCTCTCGCCAAACCAGGAAGTAATTCATCCCAGCCAACAAACAAATATAATGTTGAGCAAATGTCTAAAATGCCAAATCCAACTAACCAAGCAAAGTAGCCCAGTTTTAACAGTATATTAATTTGGTATTTTACAGCGACATTACATATTAAAACAGTTCTGAACCGTGAGTTTAGAGAGCACACATTAGCAAGGAGCTACGCAAGACTACACTTCTCATCAAGCTGCGCAAGGAGCGCTTTCCAGCCAAACCAAGCGAGGAGCTTTTACCAGCACATTGCGCATTAGGGAGCAAAGCTTTCAAACAACAGTTTAAGCAAACAAACACACAATAAAGACATGATGGTACTTACTAGCTGGCTGCACACAGGGTCTGACTCAGATGTTGAAAGTGAGTGCAGAGTTACCATTTCCTTTCTTAAAACAAATGCAGGTCATGTGACTTTAGAGAGCTTGCACTTCTTAAAGGTACACTACACTTTCTTACAGGAGTTCACCAAGTGAGCCAACTACACTAAACAGACATATGTCAAAATAAGAAATTGAAAGACACCCATAAAAAACACAACAATTAATATGTTGATCTAAGGCTTTGTGAGAAAGACTGCGCTTGGTTCGTTGCTATGGGCACCACTTCCTAATCTACTGAGACACGCCTCTATCGGAGCCATGTAAGGACGCTCGCAGAACGTTGGGCCGACTTGACAACCAAATGCGATAGAATTGACGACTGGGTTTTTGACTTGACAACCAAATGCAATAGATGTGACGACGGGGTCTTGGCTTGACAACCAAATGTGATAGAATTAACGACGGGGTCTTGGCCATAGCAACTTGCAGTTTAGAATTAGTAACGGCACTTCGCCGGAAATTTAGGAAAAGAAGCAACTTAGACACCCGCACGCCCGCATGACATGCTAGGTGTCCTGCTCTCGGGGAATGAAGGATACCTGCTCAGCCAATCAGAAGACGTCCCGTCTTCTCACCAGGTGATAAAATAATAAATGTTGAGATGCAAGATTTCTGCCTGACAGGTACATAGCTTTTCACATCATCTATTAGCAAGTGTTAATGTCATATGAACTGTCCTACTGTGAGAAGGTTTAGTTACCTTCCCTTCTCACTGTTTGGCGTTTTAAAGGCTGTGCGATTGCGAAGGAGAGTTCCGCTGTTTATTCCGAGTGCTTAGTGTGCACAGGGAGACTTGAAACTGGTAAGAAGTGAACATGCTGCATACACACACACAATCACACACGGGCAAGCAGGTCCACAATCTCAGTGCCTCCCAAATGGTTGAATAGCCTTTTCCAGCGAGTTCGCTGTACTTCTTCACTGACGTTCCTCTTTTCCTTTTAGGACTGTCACAGCACACCCGCTGTCTGTTTGTATTCTCATGTGTCTATGACCATCTGTGACTAGTGTCATTTTCACAGCTCACCAATGAGTGCTGTGGGCTAAACGAACTCCTTATGGCCAAAAACAACCAATAAATAATGTGTTTGTGCGATTGGTCTTTTCAATAAAGTATATTCAATAGGCCTACAATGTTTTTCTCCTTTCTGCTAGAGGCTATTTGCAATATTTTCATTTCCATGTTCAATGTCTTTAACATTGTTTTCCTCAGTAATTAGAGTTGAGTATTGTAACCAAGTGGTAAGGACAGGAAAGGTTCGACACTTCAAATTTGAAACTTTTTCTTACTTCAAACTATGCCACCCTGGGATAATATTAGGAACTACAGCCCTACTGTACAAGAACCTCAGATTTTTTACTCCCACAGAAGTTCTGTTGCATCAATGAGGAAACGTGGGTTCCGTAACAGAATAATTTATTTTATTGACAATTCAGAATTTTCTCATATAAATATAAAATCTGGACACGTGTTTCGGCAAAACACACTTTTGGAGGAGGAACTAGTAATTGTAATTTCTAACTCGAGTCGGCATACTGTAATCTGTACCCTTTGTTGGACAGAATAGCATTTCACATTCGAAAACAAATTAAAATCCCATCTCTAATTGGCAGTAAGGAAAGCCCCTCTCAGGACCTCATGGACACCCAAAGAGACGTGGAGGAAACCAAGGACAGTCCTGGGGCAGCAGGTAATATTTTTAACATCAAAGGTTGGTGAAAATATGTATTCCAAGCGTGAGTTGTTGAACTGAAAACTGAAAATTTTTTTCTACATATATAGGTGCTGAACAACCGACATGCTCTGGATCGCCATCTACAGCCAGCGGTAATGTAAATAAAATTGCGTATTAAATTGAAAACACAGTCATTGAATTTGTTTTTTTCCCCCACTGCCTCACTATTCCCGGCCTGCAGCTGTTGTTGAATATTGTTTTTGGTCAGAGAGGAGTATATCTAGCCTGTCTAACCATTAATTTGGTGTGAATAATAGTGCAGTTCTTGCCAAGTATGACTTAGCAATGTAGCACTGTTCAAAAATCAAGGACTCTCAAACACGCACCCACGCACACACACAAACGCACACGCACACATTGTATGCTATAACAGTTCTACATCAAATTTATTAAAAAGTGCAGTATGATGCTCATAATCTATATGCGGTGCTCATTGTTGTGTGTGAACACGTTCAAAAGAACGCATTCATTGAACACGCTCATTTTTTCGTGAACATTGAACTGAACGCAACACATTTTTAAATAAAGAACTTGAACGTGAATTAATTCACATTACGTGTAGTGAACGGCAGACATCACTGTAAATGAACGTTGGAATTAGTTTTCTCTTTTGAAATGCAACGAGAGAAAGTTCCTCCCTCCTGTATTCTACTTTGTATTAAATATTAGGCTACTCCATGCGTCTCCTCCCCAACTCTCGCTTAAACCTTAATTTCCACAATGTGACAAATGCGTCTTACGTCAAACTCGTGTCTACTCTCGCTAAATATTTATCGATCGTTTGCGTAACAGCACATTTGGGCAACCACGCAGTGAAAATGTCCATTTGGGTAATGTGTAACACTTGTCGCGAGTGAAGAGGGGTTGCCAAACAGAATTAATTTGGAGGTGTAACTCCTCTCGGAGCACAATCTGTTTTACACATTCTAGAAATTCTGAAGACCTCTCTCTCTCTCTCTCTCTCTCTCTCTCTCTCTCTCTCTCTCTCTCTCTCCTGTTGTTTCATCCAGGACCATTGGAAATGGTATGGGCTTAAATGTTTGAAGCATTTCTTTTGAATAGGCCCTACAGTTTTACTATGCCCATATCCTATTATGTCAATGACAGATACAGCAAATATTTTAATATTTTGCAAGTGCTGCAGGGGCCTATTGTGATAAATAATCTAACCCCCCTCTTCTCGTTTAGTCAAGCCAGGCTGTTGAGGATGAGGTTGAGTGAGAGAGACGGAAGAGTAGACTAATTTTGCTGTCCAGAGCGTGATACAAGCATTTCTAAACCACCACCCAAAGCAAGATTAATTTAAAATAAATAGTTGAATGTAGTCACAGCACATTTACTGGTGTTTTCTGGTAGCTGAAAGACTGATTTGTACTTAAATATTGCTCCCTTTCCCCTAGGCCGTTACATCAATACTTTGTCGGATGTGCTCCGCTGATTAGCCCATGAGGGGCCGGTCTAGGCCAAAAATGCCAGGGGCATTTGGGTCTCCCAGTTCAGGCCTGCTTGTCTGTACTGCTGCAAGTTTCATCATCTGGTATCATGAGCAAATGTCTACA
Source organism: Engraulis encrasicolus (assembly GCF_034702125.1). Classification (NCBI taxonomy): domain Eukaryota; kingdom Metazoa; phylum Chordata; class Actinopteri; order Clupeiformes; family Engraulidae; genus Engraulis; species Engraulis encrasicolus. The sequence goes on from NW_026945983.1 coordinate 198,973, forward strand.
ATGAACAGTTTCAAAGACCGTATAGTGATTTCTAGTTCTCAGTGTGAAAAACGTATTTATTTGAATATTTCACGAAAAAAGTAAAATGAACTGAACTTTGAACTAGTTCAGAATTAAAATTGTGAACTTTGAACGTGAACTGTTCACTTTGAGCATGTATGAACTGAACTTGAACTAGTTCAGAAAAACTGTGAACTGGCACAACACTGGCAGTGCTGAGACATCATTGGTCTGATCAGTGTTCAGAGGTGTGGATAAGGACTGGTTAAGACTTTATAGCACCTCCCTTTATTTGCACATTAAAGATCTATAGGGCAGTCATGGGTAAGTGGTTAGGCATCAGACTTGCAGCCCAAAGGATGCCGGTTCGATTCCCGATTCGCCAGGTTGGTTGGGGAAAGTAATTAACCAGTGCTCTCCCTCATCCTGACTGAGGTACCCTGAGCAAGCATGGTACTGTTCGGCTGCACTGCTCCCTTTCGGGCGCCATTTGGGGCTGCCCCTTTGCATGGGTGAGGCATGAATGCAATTTTGTTGTGTGCAGCGTTCACTTGTGTGCTGTGAAAAATATGCTCTATCAAAGACATGCAAGAGAGGTCTTACAGTAATGACTGTGTGTGGATCTGGTCTGGGTCATGCCTTCACTGTCTTTGTGTCTGTAAAGTTGAGGGTGTGCTGTGCTGTGCCTGTCCAGTTACTGTATCCATCCACCCATTCAAACATTGAAGTGCAAACAAAAATCAGAATATTTGCAAACAGTCATCAGTCGTGGGCAGATGGATGGATACATGCAGGGCTCTTAATTAACACCAGCCAACCGGCCAAATGCTGGTGAAATTTGAGTTCGGCTGGTAGAGGTACAGACAGTATGCATGGATGTGCTTCCTATAGTCAGCGGTTCTCAATCTTTTTTTGAACAAACGCCCCCTTGACCGCATCATAAGCCTCACAATAACCCCTTGACCGCATCATAAGCCTCACAATAACCCCTTGACCGCATCATAAGAAATTACTCCGCAAAATTAGGATGATAAATATGAAACCATCAACAAAAGTGTCATACTTCTAGATTACATCTATATGATTCCTGAGTCCATGAAAATTGTCTCCTCACAGATCGAGTGTATGGGGCTCGCAGGGATCTCATCAACGGGTTAAGTGAAGCCTCTCTGAAAGGTGTACTGGATGGCCTTCAGCAGGGCATCTCTGGCAGGCCTGCTGTGATCGGCATGTGGGAGAGAAATGAGGTTCTACAACAACACCGTGTGACTCAGGACCAAGTGAGGTGCCTCGTTGACATGTTGTTGAACAAGGGTGAATCAGCCTGTCAGAGATTTCTCTCTCTCCTCAGAGAAGAGGATCCTGCCCTCTATGAAGGCCTCTTTGGTGAGTGGCTTGAGAATGTCCATTTGCACATTGATGGTGACCTTAAAGCACATTACAACAGATTTTACGTTTCTCCTGTCACTCTGCAGGCCCTGTGAATTCAGCTACAACAACAGCCAAACAGGAAGCAGGTGAGGCACCCCGATTGAGAAACACTAATCTAGATGCTATCAGAGACTGGTTCACAACTGCTCAAACTGCAAGAAAACTAAAGGATGTAACTCCCAGATCATTGCACTTCTGATGTGAAATCCAGTGTTAATTTTGGCAGGAATTTTTAATTTAGTTTTAGTTTTAGTCTCTTGACGAAAATGTAATTTGCGTTTTAGTCACAATTTAGTCATCTAAATCATTTTTGTTTTAGTCTAGTTTTAGTCGACTAAAATTCATGCAATTTTAGTCGACGAAATCTAAAATAATTTTAGTAAACTAAAATATTACTAAATATTTTTTATTAGTCTATTATTATTATTATTATTTTACTTAACCTAAATGCGGCCATTAGGCCTATGTTTCATAACAATGCCACAAAACTCAATAATGGATAGGTTAAGAGATTGTTTTTTGTCCATATCAAATTTGCAGATGATTGTTTCGTGATAACAGTTGTAGGCTACCGCATGTCTATCAACTGTCAATGTCAACGCCATGCGGCCGACAGTGCAAGGGGAAAAACACAACAGTCAATCGCGGCTCGTTGCTCTGCTTTTATTTGTGTTCGGTTTTACAGTCTCATCAGGAAAGCTTTGGTTGTTCTCTCTGGTCACCCGACAACACCACTTGAAACTAAAGAAATGAAGGGTGATTTGACGAACAACCTGTAGGCTAAGTTTTGGATGCTGTCATCAGCCAATCAATGGTCATCCGTGTGCGCGAGAGAGCGGCGCCTTTTGACAAGCGGTGCCTATTTGACGATATGCCTCACAACGATGCAACAACACAGAATAATGGTTAGGGCAAGAGATTGTCTTGTTCATATAAAACCACTAAGAGTTTTACCCTTGGTATGAAATGAATACCAATCGGACTTCTAGTCAACGTGGTACTGGCAGCGCATGGGTTTCAAATGCAATGCGTCAATCTGCTTTTGGTCACGTTCGGTTTCAACAGTCCAACGGAAAACTTTGGATGCATACAATGAACAGCGATTTGGCGGTTAGATATTGCTGTCAGCTAAACATTTTGCAAAATAGGTGCATTGCACAATAGGTAGCCTATCTCTACTAGACTGGTTGCCTGGCTGGCGCAGACATGCTCTGAGTGTAGCCTATGTTGCGTCGCACTTAGAACAGGCGGGTCCAGGCGGCAGTAGCCTACTGGCGCTTGACAGATAAAGTGAGCAAAGAAAGGAAAAGGGTATGAGTAGCCATCTGTGGTCTTTTATCATGAAAATTTCATGAAAATTATATGCCTCATTGGTTTTTGTCTCCGGTGGTATTGAAGTCACATTTTAATTTTTTTGACGAAAATATGAATCAATATCGTTATATTTTTCGTACAAATGCATGCTGCTTTTTTCGTCCTCGTTTTATTGTCGTCAGAGGAAAAACAATCGTTAACGATAATTATGACGAAAATATTTCGTCACGAAATTAACACAAAAGAGAAAGTGCAAGCAGATGCAACCGCCAGCATATCAGAATGCTACAAAGAAGGTTGCAATCAAAGTTCTTCAATGGGACGTTCAGTGTTAAATGCACAGCATTTTTCTGCCTTGCACTATGCACACCTCTCCACATGCTTGTAAATGGGAAAGCCATTTAGGATTTGGGTCACTGTGTATGCTACCCAACTTCAACTCCAATTCCCATTGTCATTGTGACACAGCACTCCACAGCACACAAGTGTTGTGTCCACTGCATTGTGTCCACTGCACACTGAACACAACAAAATTGCATATATGCCATACCCGTGCAAGGGGGCAGTGCGGTGGGACGGTACCATGATCAGGGTACCTCAGTCATGGAGGAGGATGGGGGAGAGCACTGGTTAATTACTCCCCCCACCAACCTGGTGGGTCGGGAGTTGAACCGGCAACCTTTGGGATACAAGCCCTAACCGCTTACCTATGACTGCCCTACATGACTTCACTACCTGTATCGTATAATGTGTCTTCATACATGTATTTACTTACTGTACATTTACAGCAGCTATTTCACTGACTTTCTTACAGACCAACAGCCAGGGTTACCAAAACTTAAAAAATGGATTGTCTCACAATACAAGACAGTGAAAGAATATAATTCCCTAGCAGGACAGGATGTCTTGCTGACTGATCGCTACACTCAGCTGTTGATCATTGAGAAACACAGACAGCAGGAAGAGAGAGAGAAGGAGATGCGTACCAGTGGAGCAGGGTTCTTTGGTGCCAGACAGAAGGAATATAAAAGTATCTCTGTGGACCAGCTCTTTAAGCCCAATGACCGTGGAGATGTTCCAAAAGCAGTTATTCTCCAGGGCAACTCTGGACACGGCAAATCCTTTACTGCTCGGAAGATCATGTTGGACTGGGCATCAGGAAGCCTCTACCAGGATCCCTTTGAGCTCGTTATACACCTCAGCTGCAAGGAACTCAACCTTCTATGCAAAGAAGGGGAACAGAGTGTTTTAGATCTTGTGAATGTTGATGGGAAATGTATCTCACTGGTCCAGAAGAAACTGGAGGAATCACCAGAGAAGGTGCTTCTCCTTATTGATGGATTTGATGAGCTGCAATTTCCAGTGAGTGAACTCCGCAAGTCTCCTGTGAAAGACCTTACCACACCAGCTCCTGTTGATGCCATTTTGGGCGCTCTGCTGAAGGGGCGCATCCTATCTGAGTGCCACCTGCTGGTCACCACCAGGCCTACTGCTACAGACAAACTTAACAAGCTCCTCAAACGTCCTGTGCGCTGCACTGAGATCCTGGGCTTCTCTGAGGAGGGCGTGCATGACTACTTCAAGAGTTTCTGTGAAGATGAGTTCTGGGAGAAGGCACTTGGCAGAGTGAAGGAAAATGAAACTCTCTACACCTCCTGCTTCATTCCTGTCATCTGCTGGATTGTCTGCACTGTATTTCGAGTAGAAGTGGCTACTGGTTTGGAAACAACCACCGCCATATTTGTCCGCTTTGTGAAAATTTTGCTTGATGAGCACTGTCAGGGTTTGGGGCAGCCTGTGCCAGATCTACTATTGAGCCTTGGCCAGCTGGCAGAGAGTGGGATACAGAGGCAGCAGGTACTGTTCGACAAGGAGAGTGTGGAGGCCACAGTCTCAGATCCTACCAGTTTTCCCTTCTTGTGTAAATTCCTGCTGAAGGAGACCGGGGAAAAGAAGGAAATGTTCAGTTTCATGCATCTGAGCTTTCAGGAGTTCTTTGCTGCACTCCACTACCGGTACACATCGGAAGAGCATCAAGGGAATGTCAAAGAGATGCTAGAATCAGTTGAGCAACAGGAAGACAGAACCCATCTCCTACCTGTCATTCAGTTCCTCTTTGGTCTTTCAAAAGTGAAGGTGATGCAAGATCTGAAGCAACGTGGGTTGACCTCCAATCTCTCTTTAGAAGCATGTCTGAAAGAGTGGATGGTTAAACGCATTGAAAATAATTCTAAGAAAGATGCGATGATGCTCTTCACTCTCCACTGTCTCTACGAGCTCCATGAGGACGAGTTTGTGAGGACAGCCATGGCGGTGTGGGATAAGGTGAAGTTTAACTCCATCCCCTTGACAAGAGCAGACTGCTGGGTGCTGCTGTACTGCCTGCAGTGCTGCTCCACCATCCCAAGCCTGACACTCTCAAAGTGCAATATCACACCAGATAAATTGAGAATGCTGCAGCCTGCATTGAGCAAATGTCAGGAGCTGGGGTGAGTGTGTACAGTGACTGACAATAATATTGTGTGTGTGTGTGTGCATGTGTGCATGCACATATATGTGCCTGTAGGGCATCTGAGGTGAGTGTGAATAAATGTCATGGAAAATTAAGTGGCTAACTGACACATGTTGATGTGTTAAATGAATATTATCATTTCCTTTTTTTTCCCATTATATCCCTGTTTAAAGGTTAGCTGTGGATAACCTGTCAGATGCTGATGTTTGTGATCTGGTCTCAGCTATGGGAGAAGGGAAAACCCTGAGTAATCTGAGGTAAGAAATGTATAATTTGTACGCTCACCATTCTTATGGACAAACGTCAGTCAGTCAAGTATTGTAATACTTCCTATTTTTGTATTTTAACTTTAACAACTCTAATCAGATTCTACTATGTTTTGAGAATTGATTTTTAAATTTTGTTTCATACCCCTTTATTAGACTGTTGCACAATATGCTATATGCAGTTAATAAAGTAGGCTTTGCACGCGCACATACGCACACACACACACACACACACACACACACACACACACACACACAGAGAATTTTATTTAGGGATTGGGGAATTGTGTGTGTGTGTGTGTTCGCGTGTCTGTGTCTGTATAGGTACACACACACACACACACACACACACACACACACACACACACACACACACACACACACACACACACAAACACACACACACACACACACACACACACACACACACACACACACACACACACACACACACACACACACACACACACACAGCTCCATCTACTGCATAGGTACACACATAGCCTAGAAATCTAGCGACCGCAAATTGAATTTACTCCCGGGGGCAGTCTAGCGGACCCCGGTCGTTTTGCGAGGCTGAAAGTTATCCGATGACAGGGCCAATCAAATCGCGAGGGGGGCCGGGCTAGCGTATTACCTAGTAAACACAGGAAACTTTAGAAGAAACATGGTCTGTGCTACGAACAGCATGAAAGTGTTTACTTAATTTAAAAAGCCTGGATGATAATACATTTCGTGGCTGACATGGATTGATGTAAAAATACACCATGAACTTATCAGACACAAATAGATCACTACACATTACCATTTGATCATTCGATGTTTTAAGATAGCTCGGTAAGCTAATTTGAGCATTTTACAGAACCAGATTGTCACAAGCTATTATCAGACCACTACTCTAGGTGTAGAATGAATAAGACACATGCCATTAAAAACGAGACATTTGGGAACTTTGAAAGTCTCTGAGTAGCTACTAAATAGATGGGAATGACACCTAGTCTACCGAGCTAGTGGCTAGCCAACCTGTCGTCAATAACAGAGCTAGGTATCCAGCCATTATATGCCTGCCCCAAAATTCTAATAAGATCCATTTAATTAAAAACGAGACATTTGGGAGCTTTGAAAGTCTTTAAAGGGACACTGTGTGAGATTTTTAGTTGTTTATTTCCAGAATTCATGCTGCCCATTCACTAATGTTACCTTTTTCATGAATACTTACCACCACCATCAAATTCTAAGTATTCATTATGACTGGAAAAATTGCATTTTTCATACATGAAAAGGGGGATCTTCTCCATGGTCCGCCATTTTGAATTTCCAAAAATAGCAATTTTTAGCTGCAAAAATGACTGTACTTGGACCATACGAGAAAATATTTGTTTATCACTCGGTAAACGTTCATGTAAAGATCAAATTTGGCAATAGGGAGTCTAGTTTCAATGAGCAGCATAGTTGCAGTACCTTTTTTGACCATATCCTGCACAGTGTCCCTTTAAGTAGCTTACTGAATAGATGGGAATGACAACTAGTCTACCGAGCTAGCGGCTAGCCAACCTGTCGTCAATTACACAGAGCTAGGTATCCAGCCGTGTATTAGTTCTACAGCTAGCTAGCCAACACCGAACATGCCATGTTGACAACAATCATAAATATAACCATTTTACAATCCCCAAATTGCTCAACATTTCGCTGGTTGATCAAGGAGGGCCATGTGGTTGAAAACGTGGCATTTTTGAATTGTGAAAGTGAAAACACGATTTATTAGGAAACTTGTTTGTGACTGTAGTGATCACACGCATTCACTGCTACGACGGCTCGAAGTTGCCTCTTCACCTACAAAGGGGCGTGTCGCGTGTACGTTCTGAAAGACGGCTGTGACGTTACACAGAAGTGTGTGGAGATTGGTTGTTCCACCATCCTATTGTGTGACATTGAGTGCCAAGGCATTTTGATAGACAACCATTTATCCTGCTCACACTCTCTCCGAGCTCACCCAGACCCTTGTACAGCTTTTTTGCTGTACGGGTCTGGCTCGCCAGGCTAGTGACACACACACACACACACACACACGCAATGAGAGCAGGCAGAGGCACAGACCGGGGTAAGCAGAGTCAGGTTGGAGGAAGGCTGGTCAGGCTACCGGGGCAGGAGAGCAGAGGGTGTCAGATGGGTCCATGTCAAGATTGGGAAGCCAGGCATATCAGGGTTGGGTTAGGTTTGGGGAGTGACTGTAGGGTTCAGGTCCGGGTTCAGAGGAAGAGCAGGAATGAGTACAGGATAAGGATTACAGACAGGCTTTCAGGTGGACAGATGCGAACACAAACAAGACAACGTGCAGACGATCTGACAAGGACGAACTGGAGAACAGGACTAGATATAGTATAGAGAAATCAAGAGGGAGATGCAGTGTAGCGGGGTGGTAAACGAGAGGGAATGAGCAGAGACAATCAGACAGAGCTGAGAGCAGAGTGGTGATCAAAAGTAATTAGTGTTTGTTATCAGGCAGACAGAGAGAGACAGAGACAGAACCAGATAGACAGATAAAGAGACACAGACAGACAGAGGTGGAGAGAGAGAGAGAGAGAGAACCAGACCGGCAGAGAAGAGAGACTGAGAGGACCAGAGAGAGAGAAAGAGAAAGAGAAAGAGAGAGAGAGTTAGAGAACCAGACAGAGAGAGAGGGTAGTTAAGAGCACATAAACCGATGCAGGGGAGTGAGAAATCATGACAGATTTATCACTGTTGTAGTGTTATCAGTGTTGTAGATGTAGTAGTAGTTTTCTATTTAGTGTTAATCTATTTCATGTCATCTGTGTATATGATTCTGTGTTATAGTGTGTTGAACAGCAACCTGTCAGATGTGCAGTGTGTATATACTGTATGTAAGAGTTAACGTTCGGCGAGAAGGTCGCTACCGTGAAATAGCAGCACGACAGAGAGAATCTTTAGACCCCGACGCGGAGCGGAGGGGTCTTGTTCTCTCTGAAGTGCTGCTATTCCACAAAGCGACCGACTCGCCGAACGTTAACCCTTACATACAGTATATACACACTGCACATCGTTAACCCGCTTATTATATGGATATACTTAAATTATTCACACATGACGGGGACATTTCTTTAGGCCTATTTAATGTTAAGTTTATCATAGTTTTTAATGTCAAAAGATTGTTGCTGCGCAAAACAAAACAGTGCTGTTGTGGAACACCGCTAGGCAACAGCTAGGTAGCCAGGACAACAGGTGTTGTCTATCACAGCAGCTGATTAGAGTCTTGTTGAAAAGTTATAGACCAACCCGTCCGTTATCGAAAAATAACAGACGTGCGAACGTTGGGGAGCCCCGTTGAAATGAATGGAGCATTCGACCGATGACGACGTCACACCATATAATATTGTGTGTTATCTGTGTATGCTGTGTGTTATAGTGTGTTGAATAACAGCCTATCATATGTGCAGTGTGTATGCACTGAATTGTGGTTACCTAGTTATCGGTGTATATGCTGTGTTTCTATTGTGTGTTATCAGATGTGCAGTGTGTATCTACTGTATTGTGTGTTATAGTTATCTGTGTATATGCTGTGTTTCTATTGTGTGTTATAGTGTGTATGACAGCAGCCTGTCAGATGAGAGTGTGCAGCAGATCCTCACTGCTGTCTCCAAGCAGAAGAGTGTGGGTAGAGTTAGCCTCACTGTGAAGACCATCACCCTCATCACCGCAGAATGTCTTCTCAACTTCATGAAGAGCACACCTACTGAAGAGTTTGTGGGGTAAGAAACACTTCTTATGGCACTTCTTTTAAAGATATTTTTGGTGATGACTTTACTGATGATAGTACAGTTTGAGAGGTGGACAGGCCTCATATGGCACTTCCGACTGATAGGTGGCCTTCCAAATTCACCATAAAGCAAGACTGTCAAACATGTTTGCACTTTTCACTGTAAACGTGAAATTTGTTTTTGATCATATGCAGCATGAGTGTTGATGGGACAGTATATGACCACATCAATTAATGCCTTATTGTCCTGTGTGTGTGTGTGTGTGTGTGTGTGTGTGTGTGTGTGTGTGTGTGTGTGTGTGTGTGTGTGTGTGTGTCTGTGTGTGTGTGTGTGTGTGTGTGTGTGTGTGTGTGTGTGTGTGTGTGTGTGTGTGTGTGTGTGTGTGTGAGTGTGATGTCTCCACAGTGGTGTGTTAGTTTAATTGTAGGCTATTTATGCCTCATGTTCTGGATGTAGTACTGTGAATGAATGAATGAATTAATGATTTTATTTGACATCTTCAGTTCATATAAATAAAATAAATACATGATTGAGATTCATATAAACCGTACCACATACTTAAATTAAGAAACAGAGAGTCAGGATAGCACAATAAAGCTCGAAAGCTTATTTCCATTGTGGTCCTTGGTGTTTGGTGGTGTTAATGGCAGCAGTTGTTAAAATGACAAGAGTAGCACTGGGACCAAACTAAAACTATAACACATTAAATGCATATCATACACATTAAATACATAGCATACACATATACACATACACTTAAAGTAATATCCTACACTGACTGATCTCTAAACCATTTTTTAAAGCCCATTTAAAACCATTTAGGCTATTGATCATTTTAATATTACCTGGTAACTTATTCCACAAGCTAGATGCAACATATAAAAAAGAGTCCTTCCCTATTTTGGTATTGACTCTTGGGGGAACAAAATCTGTGGAACTCCCCCTAGTGGAGTAACTGTGGACATTCCTCACTCTATTAAAAAAGTTATTTAAGTATTTAGGGACCTGCCCATTTACAATTTTGTGCACCATACTCAGCTCTATTTGAGAGACTCTGTCCTCAACTCTTAACCAACCCAAACGTTTAAAGTGGAGAGGATCAAGGTGAGTTCTAGGGTGCAGTCCCAAAATGGTCCTTACTAATTTATTTTGTGAGGTCTGGAGCTTATTTTTAAGCTGTTTAGTAATGCCATTATACCAGGAGCAGCATGCATAATCATAATATGGCTGAATTATAGCACTTGCTAGGTTTAACAAAGCCTTTTGATCCAGATACTTTGCAATTCTGGCCAAGAAGCGCACTCGTTGGTTAACCTTAGTGATGACTTTCTGCGCTTGGCCAGCTCCAGACAACTGGCTGCCAGTAAACACCCAAGATAGCTGACCGAGTCCTTGGCATTAAGTGCAGTGTCACCAGCTAATATACTAAAACCTGGTTTTTTGTTCAATTTTAGTCTAGATCCAAACAAAATGGACTCCATTTTTTCCTAAATGAAGAGAAAGTCTATTAATTGCTAACCACTTACTAACATTAAAAAGCTCGCGACTTAGTGTTGATTCAACCATGGTTTTATCCTCGTGTGAAAACACAAGTGCAGAATCATCAGCAAATAAAAATAATTCACATGAACAGACTGATTTAAGATCATTAATATATAAAAGAAAAAGAAGAGGGCCTAAAACACTCCCCTGAGGGACCCCACACTTCACAGTTTCTGGCTGGGATAAAGTTCCCCCAACATCCACCACTTGTATCCTATTCATCAGATATGACTCAAACCATTTTACTGCTGTGCTATTGAACCCTATAGCCCTCAATTTTGATAGTAGAATTCCATGGTCAACAGTATCAAATGCCTTCTGCAAATCCAGCATGACCATGCCACAGAATTTGCCCTGGTCAACCTCCTTTCTAATGTAATCAGTTAGATATAATAGACATGTGTCGGTGGAGTGAGATTTCCGGAATCCTGATTGCAGTTCGTATAGAAGGTTGTGAGATAAAAGATATTTGTTGACCTGCTCAGATACCAATCTCTCAATTAGTTTTGATATTGTGCACAGGATGGAGACAGGTCTATAGTTGCCCTGATCTAATTTACTCCCTTTCTTGTAAAGTGGTATCACTTTAGCCAGCTTCAGATCCTTTGGGAAGTAACCATTTTCAATCGACAAGTTAATAATGTGTGTTACACTTGGAGTTATGCTCTCTGCAGCATCCTTCAAGAATCGAGATGGAATATTATCAAGGCCTGTAGCTTTAGAGCCATCTAACTTTTGGAGTTTTATTAGTACGTCTGCTTCTGACACCTTGTCTAAAGAGAATGCATTTGGCTGAACCCCTTGCTGTAAATAAAATTCAGAAACTTTATTTTCTTCGAATTGTTCAGAAATAACAGGAAGCTTTTCAACCAGCTTACTAGCAATTGTAGAAAAATATTTGTTAAAACTGTCTGCAACTTTATCCTTATCTGATATAATTGTATTACCAAGGTCTAAACTTATATTGCATGTTTTGGTTTTCAACCTCTTATTACATCCCAACTCTTTCAATGAGCGCCAAAGTTTTTTCGCGTCATGTTTATACTCTGCAATTTTCTCATTAAAATAGGTTCGTTTAGAACAATCCACGAGTCTATTCACTTCATTTCTCATTTTTTTATACTCAATCCAACTCTCATTATCCTTATTTTTCCTAAATTGATCATATAATCTATTTCTGCTCCGTATGGCCTCGAGTATCCCATCATTTATCCATGGTTCTGTTCTCTGTTTCACTCTAACTTCTCTAAAAGGAGCAATCTTGTTTATGGTTTGCAAAAATAATACTTTAAAAAAATGCCAAGCCTGATCAACATCTTTACATTGAATCACAGATGACCAGTTCACTTCCTTTAAACAATCAGAAAGTGCCTCTTTGCTATACCCCTTCATAGATCTAATTTTCATGGTGTTGTGAGCATTAAACGCAGTTTTCTTCACTTTCCTAGTGCAATAAATCATAGAGTGGTCACTTAGGCCATAGTGTATTACTCCACTGTTTAAAATTCTTGATTTCTCAGAAACTAGAATAAGGTCAATCGTGGTTTGAGAAGACATGCAAACGCGAGTCGGCTCTTTAACCAGCTGATGTAGGCTATGGCTACTACAAAAGTTCTTCAAAGCTTTAGACATTGAAAGTTCATCTCTGGCAACGTCCGTGTTAAAATCCCCGAGCAATAAAACTTCCGAATTTATGAAATCCACACATTTCAAGCATACATTGTCCAACAGTTCATAAAAGTTCGACTGGTCAGGAGGCCGGTAACAAACGCCAACTAATATTGGCTTGCTTTTAGGCAGCAGGATGTTCACCCATAAAGCTTCAATGTGGTCCTCATACATATCCTCTCTTTGGTTGAAACAAATGTCCGATCTTAGATACATACATACGCCCCCTCCTTTTCGGTTTCGATCATTCCTAATTAAGCAGTAGCCCTCTATTTCAATCTCGGCGTCGTTTATCGAGCCATCTAGCCACGTCTCCGAAAAGCTTAAAAGTCCCACCTTGTTATTTTTGCAGAGAAGTCTGATCTCGCTTATCTTGGGTAAAAGACTCCGTATGTTGAGATGCAGCATATGTAAGCCCCGATTTGATAGGAAAGAGTCTAAATGTGGCGTATCTCGACAGGTGTACAATTTGTCCGAGGTTACCTGGGCTGCGCGTCTCTGAGTCCCCTGTGATACCTGCGTTTCGATGATTCCTCGACGAGGAGACAGATTTTGTCCTGCTCCCTTCGTTAATCCACTTTCCCCTGCAATGCTTTCTCCCAGGCCAGGCAGGCCTACTTCACTAGCTTGCCCCCCGAATCCACGCTTCCCCGTGCAATCTCTGCGTCCATCACAGCCCTCTCCAGATTGCTGTCGTACTCCATTTTCCGCCGCGTCAGAACCAAGCTCTCCGCGCCTCCCTGCGCAGGTGATTGGCACACCGCGTCGGCCGTAAAACCCTCCAGGCAGCGCATCTCCAATATTAATTCCACTGGTGTTTTCGATCACTGCTATTTCCAGTTTTTCCTCCACTTTACATCCAACTGGGCCAGGGCATTGATGTATATCCCCAGATAAAAGTAAGCACAGGCAAATTATCAAATCGCCACCGTCCACCTGTCGCTTCACGGTAGTCGTGGACTTGGTGTTGCGCTTGGTCGCATACCAGCCCGGGTACAAGACATTTTCCAGAATCTCTT
>NW_026945983.1:222500-262500 GCF_034702125.1 Engraulis encrasicolus
CTAACTGTACTCAACACAACAAATGAAATGTTCAATTTTGCATCTTGTCACAATTCTGCTATTGCTTACTTCTGGCTAATCAGGGACCCCCTGGCAGGTGGGGGCCCCTAGGCTGCAGCCATATCTAGCCTGTGGTGGGGGGCCCTGGCAGGTGGGGGCCCCTAGGCTGCAGCCATATCTAGCCTGTGGGGCCCCCTGGCAGGTGGGGGGCCCTAGGCTGCAGCCATATCTAGCCTGTGGGGCCCCCTGGCAGGTGGGGGGCCCTAGGCTGCAGCCATATCTAGCCTGTGGGGGCCCCCTGGCAGGTGGGGGCCCTAGGCTGCAGCCATATCTAGCCTGTGGGCCCCCCTGGCAGGTGGGGGCCCCTAGGCTGCAGCCATATCTAGCCTGTGGGGCCCCCTGGCAGGTGGGGGCCCTAGGCTGCAGCCATATCTAGCCTGTGGGGGCCTCCTGGCAGGTGGGGGGCCCTAGGCTGCAGCCATATCTAGCCTGTGGGGCCCCCCTGGCAGGTGGGGGCCCCTAGGCTGCAGCCATATCTAGCCTGTGGTGGGGCCCTGGCAGGTGGGGGGCCCTAGGCTGCAGCCATATCTAGCCTGTGGTGGGGCCCTAGCAGGTGGGGGGCCCTAGGCTGCAGCCATATCTAGCCTGTGGTGGGGGCCCCTGGCAGGTGGGGGGGCCCTAGGCTGCAGCCATATCTAGCCTGTGGGGGCCCTAGGCAGGTGGGGGGCCCTAGGCTGCAGCCATATCTAGCCTGTGGTGGGGCCCTAGCAGGTGGGGGGCCCTAGGCTGCAGCCATATCTAGCCTGTGGTGGGGCCCTAGCAGGTGGGGGGCCCTAGGCTGCAGCCATATCTAGCCTGTGGTGGGGGCCCCTGGCAGGTGGGGGGGCCCTAGGCTGCAGCCATATCTAGCCTGTGGGGGCCCCTGGAAGGTGGGGCCCCTAGGCTGCAGCCATATCTAGTCTGTTTGGGGCCTCTAGCAGGTGGGGGCCCTAGGCTGCAGCCATATCTAGCCTGTGGGGGCCCCTGGCAGCTGGGGGCCCTAGGCTGCAGCCATATCTAGCCTGTGGTGGGGCCCCTGGCAGGTAGGGGCCCTAGGCTGCAGCCATATCTAGCCTCTGGGGGCCCCTGGCAGATGGGGGCCCTAGGCTGCAGCCATATCTAGCCTGTGGGGGCCCCTGGCAGGTGGAGGCCCTAGGCTGCAGCCATATCTAGCCTGTACGTTAATCCGGCCCTGGTGGTATGTGAGTGGTGCAAGTGATCCCCCAGCAGCATTGGGTAAGCCAATCAGGAAACAGACTCAGGTGATCCTCCAGCAGCATTGGGTAAGCCAATCAGGAAACAGACTCAGGTGATCCTCCAGCAGCATTGGGTAAGCCAATCAGGTAACAGACTCAGGGGACCATGCAAGTGATCCCCCAGCAGCATTGGGTAAGCCAATCAGGTGACAGACTCAGGGGATCCCCCAGCAGCATTGGGTAAGCCAATCAGGTGACAGACTCAGGTGACACATGCAAGTGATCCCCCAGCAGCATTGGGTAAGCCAATCAGGAAACAGACTCAGGGGACACACATGTGAGAGTGCTCAATTCATCATTTTAGTAGACCAATGGAATGAGATATTATCAGGAAAGGAAGTGGCTTAAACTCATGAAAAGAAGAGAAGAAGCCAACCAAACCAACTTGGTCCTAAACACATCAACAATACCAAGATAAGGACATATCCCAGGACATGAAAAAGAGGGTGGTGACAGCCCATCAGTCTGGGGAGGGATATAAGACCATCTCCCAAAATATTCCAGCTCCATCTATCAGCTGGAAAACTGATTATTTACAAATGGGGGCTTTCAATAGGACAGCATCTAGACTCTGCCTAGAAATGGGCACTCATCAAAACCATCACCTACTGTAGAGCAGTGTTTCTCAATCTTTTTCTAGACGAGGCACCCTTTCAATTCATGAAAAATCTCAAGGCACCCCGAACCAACAAGCCATAACATGGCATCGCATTTGATACCACATAAGCTTAGAAAAGTAATACATTTGGAGACATCACACAACCTAGGTTCGAAGTTGCAGCTTTATCTCAGACAGGCTATGTGTAGGCCATACTGGGGCGACCTAAATTTTACTTTATTGCGCGTAAATGGTAGATAAAAGATTCCGGTGACTAAGCATCAACTTATTAATTTAGACAAATATGTATTATATTACATCATTTATTTATTTATTTAGGTCAATTTCACATACCAGGCTGTCAGCCATGTTTCTGCTGCACCCCTGAGAGGGGTGTGTGGCACCCCGGTTGAGAAACACTGACCTAGAGCCTGGTGAATCTGGTAAAGGCCCACCCACACATCACCTGTACTGAGTTGCAGACCTCCACCCACACATCACCTGTACTGAGTTGCAGACCTCCACCCACACATCACCTGTAGCCTACTGAGTTGCAGACCTCCACCCACACATCACCTGTACTGAGTTGCAGACCTCCACCCACACATCACCTGTACTGAGTTGCAGACCTCCACCCACACATCACCTGTACTGAGTTGCAGACCTCCACCCACACATCACCTGTACTGAGTTGCAGACCTCCACCCACACATCACCTGTACTGAGTTGCAGACCTCCACCCACACATCACCTGTACTGAGTTGCAGAGCTCCACCCACACATCACCTGTACTGAGTTGCAGACCTCCACCCACACATCGCCTGTACTGAGTTGCAGACCTCCACCCACACATCACCTGTACTGAGTTGCAGACCTCCACCCACACATCACCTGTACTGAGTTGCAGACCTCCACCCACACATCACCTGTACTGAGTTGCAGAGCTCCACCCACACATCACCTGTACTGAGTTGCAGACCTCCACCCACACATCACCTGTACTGAGTTGCAGACCTCCACCCACACATCACCTGTAGCCTACTGAGTTGCAGACCTCCACCCACACATCACCTGTACTGAGTTGCAGACCTCCACCCACACATCACCTGTACTGAGTTGCAGACCTCCACCCACAAATCGGCATCGGAAGGCAAGTAATCAGGGAAATGCTTTCAGGTGCAAGTCAAGATAACACAGTCAACTTAAAGGTAAGTAAATAGGTAAGTATACACATAAGAAATAAATAAACATAAAAAAGGTAAATATTTAACTAACACTAACTTCTTTCCCTTACAGGTATTCAACTTTAACCCTATCCAGACCGGGCTTTTTTGGCAGTCCTGGGACCGGGGGGGTGGGGGGGTGGGCTCTTTTGACACCCACCCTCATAACTTGGGAAACGAATGACCACCAAACTTTGAGGATATGGTCGTCAGCCATAGATCTCTGATTGACAGAAGTTTGGTGTCATTATTGGGTATTATGACATCATTGTGACATCATGTCCTGTTTTTATTGCCCAAATTGTCATCGTGACGTATTTTCCATCTAACTTGGATAATTCACATAGATTTTAGTTATTATGTGCATTAGACAACTTCAAATGTTCACAAGGGTGTCTGATGACCGCTGGTGTGTGGCTTATGTGTATTCATGTAAGCTACTGGACACCTTCATTTCCCCCGGGGATCAATACAATTACTCTACTCTATTCTACTCTACTGCTCCATCAGTTTCTACCAAATCTATGTGCTTCTACTCTCTCGCTCTCGCTCTTGCTCTCTCTCTATCTCTCGCTCTCTCTCTCTCTCTCTCTCTCTCTCTCTCTCTCTCTCTCTCTCTCTCTCTCTCTCTCTCTCTGTGTGTGTGTGTGTGAGAGTGTATTTGTGTGTACGGTTGTGTGATTCTATCTTGGTTGGTCTTCACAGAAAATAAATGTGGTTTATTTTCACACACACACACACACACACGTCTCAGCTCTGCCCTGCATGACAGGAAACCAAGTGGAGCCACAACAGTTTCATACACGAAAGCACACACACACCACTCACAATGTGGCCTACACAGACAGACAGACAGACAGCCAGCCACACACACAAACACACACACACACACACACACACACACACACACACACACACACACACACACACACACACACACACACACACACACACACACACACACACACACACACACACCTTAATATCTTTGTGGGGCCCTGCTAAACTGTGCCCAAACCAAAACCATCCCTAACCCTAACCTGTCAGGGAGTAAATATTTCTTACACTTTTACTTTTATTACCAGTAACAACAAAACTACCTCAGCAAAAGTGGTCAGAACATGTGGGGTCCAGGACTTGGGCCCCACATGGAGCAAGGGCCCCACCTTGTTGGAGTGCTCGAATAGCAGTTGTCTCACGAAGGTAGATTGGTGAAGTACACACGCACGTACACACACAAATAGTTCACTTCCTGACTTCACACGGGGAGGCTGCCTGCTTGTGCTCCGTCTACAAACTGCTCGTTTCTACTTACTTCTCATTTTACCCTACGGGGTGATGTCCGTAAGTAATCTCTTTTGTTTTATTAAATGTAGCCTAAGTATTTTGTTAGGTGAATTTTAAATGTGTAAGCTACGTTTCTGCAAAGTGCAGTCTATAAGTCTTGGGTCTTGTGTAATGGTGACTAGCGGGTTAAAACCGAAAGTATAACTGTGTTCAATTTTTTTAAAAGTTTCTTTCTGATGTGAGTGAATGGTTTACATTCCTATGAAAGGCTACATTTTGTGCTTTCTGGGAAATGCTGTCGACGCCGTTTGTTTCCCCTCCAACACCTTGCACTTTAAGAATTGAGAACATTTCTACTCTCCTAACAAAGGGCGTATTCTTTAAGAATTGAAACATTTCTACTCTCCTTAAAAAAGTCCATGTGCTTTAAGAATTGAGATTAAAAAAGGGCCATATTCCTTAAGAATTGAGAACATTTCTACACTCCTTAAAAAAAGGGCGTATTCTTTAAGAATTGAGAACATTTCTACTCTCCTTTAAAAAGGTTTCATGTGCTTTAAGAATTGAGAAGGGCCGTATTGTCATGCGTGTGTGACCGTACGTGTCCAGAGTCATTTTCACAACTCACTAAAGAGTGCTTTAAAACAAGCTGTGCGTTGTTAGTATATTGTTCAATATCCTGCAAGTACTCTAATACAAAAGTCACTCTCTCATTTGCAATTGGCGTGTTAAATGGAGCAGAGTTGATCTGTGCTGGTTGACAGAGGGGAAACGTTATTTTTTTCTACATGGAGGCGCGCCAACATTGAGGACAGAGGAGAAACTTTTGGGCGTGATTATGAAGGCTGACACACTTCAAAGGACGCACACTAGACATTGGGAAACAGCCTTTATTGTTTTCTTCATGGAGAATGGAGACGGGCCAAGACGGAGGACAGAGGCCACACGCTACAGGAAAGGAAGGGAGGGGAGGAAGTACAGCACTCTGGGGAGGAAGTTGACTTCTAGCTCTAGTGTAGAGCCTTCTGGGGAGGAAGTTGACTTCTAGCTCTAGTGTAGAGCCTTCTGACTTCCAGCCACAGGGTACATTCCAACTTGTGCTTATGTCCTCGTGTATTGCTGACGCCTCGCCTCTGTGGAGAAAACAATTACGGTAAGTCAGCCTAGCCACAACAACTTTTAGGGGACTATTCTTCATTCACCATCCCGTTTGCAAATGAGAAAATGACATCAGAATTGAGCTTTTGTGAGATGTTAAAATACAATGCTGTTGTTGGTGAAGTCATCAGGAGGTCACGAGGAGGCAAGTGAGCAAGGGAGGACGGGAGTCCACATATTGGAATGCAGCCATAGTGTACAGCCCTCTCCCTTCCTGCCCAGTATACAGACCACAGTTAAAGCGCAAAAGCCTCACACACTTTATATCCCCCCCCCCTCTCTCTCACACACACAAACTCTCTCTCTCACCCTCTCTCTCTCTCTCCCCTCCTCACACACACACAGACACACAAAATCTCTCTCTCTCTCCCCTCACACACACAAACTCTCTCTCTCTCTCTCACGCACACACACACAAACACAGACTGCTATCAGCTACTAGAACCATAATTTTACAGAGAACACACACATACTAGGTAAAGCAACACTTGAGTAGAACTTCGTGTTATTTAAGAAATTATACCATGTCACTATTGCCCTTGCCAAGTTGGATCTGAAAAGAGTACGCCTATCCTACGTCTCAGTAAAAACACAGGATTGAGAATGTGTGCGTAGGCTATACGAGAGGTCTCTTGTTTCATCATTAAAAAAAAACAAAAAAAAACATACCTTTCCATATTTATTTATTTATTTACAAATCACAACCTGATGGCGACACAATCGTCCTCCATGTTCATCGCGTCTTCTATCTGGCTGCATGCTCCTCTCATTATTTAGTTATTGACAACTCCACCGTTAGCAGGTGTGAGAAATTGTCTTGATGGGTTGTATTGGAATATCCGATCTGACTTTACACTACAGACACATTCACATCATTCACAACATATCTGATTACATGATTATCTGCAAACGGCCTGTATCTGATCTGAGAAGAATGCATGTGCTTTATAGCTGTTTCTTTGCTGATCGAAAATGTCACATCTGAGCAAGAAATCGGATTCACTTCAAGTGGCTAGTGTAAACATGGCCAGTTTCAGTGTCAGGTTATACACTTCCCAGCAGTGTTTCTCAACGGGGGCTCTACAGTCACAGAGCCTTAAGGGGGGTGTTGAGAAGGATAGAGATAAGAGGGAGGTGTGCTTTTTTATCCTAAGGGGGGCGTTGGGAGGCTTGTGATGAGATCAAGGGGGCTTTGGGAGTCTTGTCATGAGGTCAAGGGGCCTTATGATGACGTCATGGGGGCGTTGGGAGGCTTTTAATGAGGTCAAGGGTGCGTTGGGAGGATTATGATGAGGTCAAGGGGGCGTTGGGAGGCTTATGATGAGGTCAAGGGGGCGTTGGGAGGCTTATGATGAGGCCAAGGGGGCGTTGGAATGCTTATAATGACACCAAGGGGGCGTTTGGAGGTTTATGATGAGACCCAGGGGGCGTTGGGAGGCATATGACGACGTCAAGGGGGCGTTTGGAGGCTTATGATGAGACCAAGGGGGCGTTGGGAGGCTTATGATGAGACCCAGGGGGCGTTGGGAGGCTTATGATGAGGTCCAGGGGGCGTTGGGAGGCTTATGATGAGACCCAGGGGGCGTTGGGGGGCGTATGATGAGACCCAGGGGGCGTTGGGAGGCTTATGATGAGACCCAGGGGGCGTTGGGAGGCTTATGAGGTCCAGGGGGCGTTGGGAGGCTTGTGATGAGACCAAGGGGGCGTTGGGAGGCTTATGATGAGACCAAGGGGGCGTTGGGAGGCGATTAAGTGTAACAGTGTAAGATAAGCAATAAGCCACTTGAGGCCGTGGGTTGTGCTCTATTATCCACATGTAAGGGGACATTTACGGCACTCCACTTCGGGTCATGCCCCTGTCCCCTTACCCGTTGTAAATTGAGCACAACCCTCCGCCTCTCGTGGTGCATTGTTTAATTATATGAAATATTATGTCAAACCGGATTCATGAGAGGACCCGGGTCGGTGTATCATTAAACTTCATCAGCATCAGTATCAGTTATATTCATTCATATACACAGCACAACTGTTAGTGAAACTGGTTTAGCTTTAAGTATTAGTGGTAGGTGCGTGCAGGCCGAATCAGTCCATTTTTTAAGTAAATATTGAGTTTGGTCCATGAGTCTGAGTCCCTTAGCAAACGTAGAAATAAAAATAAATAAAAACCTGCCTGATGTGATGATGCATGATGGACCATGAAGTCCATTCAGTCATGAGAGAGAGAGAGAGAGAGAGAGAGAGAGAGAGAGATGATATAAGATAAGATACATTTTTATGGTCTGTTTGCACATGAATTTGTCTTGCATGACACACAATCCACAATCCACATGTAAACGCACATTAAAGACATAAAACACAATATGGCCTACAGAGTTCAGTCATCTGGGTCCATAAGCTGTTAGGGCAGCACAGTCCAATACAAATTTAAAAAAGTTACTAGTTAAGTTACTAAAATAATTTACTAAAATGAAGTAACTAAAAGTTACTAAAAAAAGTGAATTAGTTACTAATTAAGAAAATAGTTTTTATACTTAATTTTTCGACAGCAAGGCATTCTGAAACGTCTTCCAGAAGAGAGAGAGAGAGAGAGTGAGGGAGAGAGAGAGAAGGAGAGGCAGAGGTGGGGGATAGAGAGAGAGAGAGAGAGAGAGAAAGAAAGAGAAAGTGAGATTGAGATGAGAGAAGAGGGAGGGAGAGAGAGGGGTAGAGAGAGAGAGAGAGAAAGAGAGAGAGAGAGAGAGAGAAAGAGGTGTGTGTGTGTGTGTGTGTGTGTGTGTGTGTGTGTGTGTGTGTGTGTGTGTGTGTGTGTGTGTGTGTGTGTGTGTGTGTGTGTGTGTGTGTGTGTGTGTGTGTGTCATTGTTCATATTGTGTTGAGATGCAATGTACGCACTGACTGTATACAGTGATTGGTTGTGCGTGTTTATAAGTTAATTTATTTAAGAAGGGAAAATGTGCATCAATTAACGTGCCAATAAAGAAGATGTAAATGCATCAGAATAAGTCACTGACTACACTTGGCACTACACTTGAAGTAGGGATGTCCCGATCCGATATCTGGATCGGATCGGCCGCCGATATAGGCAAAACATGCGTATCGGGATCGGATCGGCATGCACAGAAAAAATCCGATCCAGAATCCTGATCAGTTTTTTTTTTGAAGTCCGGTACGTGTTTTCCGGCGCACCCGCAATCCATTCCAGTGTATACTGCGGTTGTCCCTAAACTCCGGTCCGCATTTTCCAGCTCACCTTAACACACGGAAGCTGCCGCCTACGTCGTAGCGGTAACACTTTACAATAAGGGTACATGAATACTATTGGAATTATGTTGGAAGTAATGTATGATTTATAGTTAATTAACACATGACCTATGTATGCATTGATGGTTAGTATACTAGTAATGAGAATGGAGTCCTGCTTGGAATCATAATGACCCACTATTAACTAATTGTGCAAATCAAAGGTGAATTCATGGTGTGAGTTCCAAGTGTTAATATACCATGTATTAACACTGCTGATAACCCTGCTGTTAATATATCATGTCCAACTGTTAATATATTGTGTATTAACACTGCTGTACCAATACCAGATCGTTCCTTATCATATATGAATTCGACCTGGACGTGGAATTAATTGATAGACTTGGCCTACCTTATGCATGCAGCAGATGTTGAGTGTAGAAGTAAAGTTAACATGGTGGATGAAAGGTAAATTTAAAGTGCAAAATTATGCTGGAAATGAATCCCATGCTAAAAATCCTGCCTTATCACGATCCAGTCGTTTCTCAAGATAGTTGACTCACGTAGGCTGCGTGACACCACTGTGCCAGGAAGATGTTGCGATAGGGCATCGTTGGCTCTGCATTGTTTGAAACGTGGAGGGGTGCTTGCAACCTTCATGTCGTTCACCTGCTGGCTTTGGCCTAGAAGCCGCCTCTTCTGGACACACAGTCCCTGGTGCACAGTCAATTGTGCTTCACAGGTGCGCTGAATCCATCATGCTTAATCACGGGAGATGAGTTGCAGGTGTTGTCATTTACCATCGCTCCTTAAAAGCTGCTGTCCTGGCATTACAGAGGAAGACAGCGAGCAGGAGACTTGACGCTCTTGTTGCTCCTGGTCATCTGAGCTGCGTGCCCCTCGAGGGACTTTAAAGCTCATGGGCTTTTGATTTGTTTGATTTGTTTACTTAGTTTGATTTGTTTGTTTGTTTGGTTTGCTTCTGTTTTGAAATATGTTGGTTTGTACTGCTGAGTTTGGCATAAGTAAAGTGCAACAACTCTGACTCCGTCCTCCTTGGTGTTATTTCTCCCTTTGAGCGTAACAGGCTGCTATAAGCCTACAGGCCTCATGAATCAGGGCTTCTTTCATTGTCTTATTAAAAGAGTGTGTGTGTGTGTGTGTGTGAGGGCTTCTTTCATTGTCTTATTAAAAGAGTGGGTAACACTTTACAATAAGGGTACATGAATACTATTGGAATTATGTTGGAAGTAATGTATGATTTATAGTTAATTAACACATGACCTATGTATGCATTGATGGTTAGTATACTAGTAATGAGAATGGAGTCCTGCTTGGAATCATAATGACCCACTATTAACTAATTGTGCAAATCAAAGGTGAATTCATGGTGTGAGTTCCAAGTGTTAATATACCATGTATTAACACTGCTGATAACCCTGCTGTTAATATATCATGTCCAACTGTTAATATATTGTGTATTAACACTGCTGTACCAATACCAGATCGTTCCTTATCATATATGAATTCGACCTGGACGTGGAATTAATTGATAGACTTGGCCTACCTTATGCATGCAGCAGATGTTGAGTGTAGAAGTAAAGTTAACATGGTGGATGAAAGGTAAATTTAAAGTGCAAAATTATGCTGGAAATGAATCCCATGCTAAAAATCCTGCCTTATCACGATCCAGTCGTTTCTCAAGATAGTTGACTCACGTAGGCTGCGTGACACCACTGTGCCAGGAAGATGTTGCGATAGGGCATCGTTGGCTCTGCATTGTTTGAAACGTGGAGGGGTGCTTGCAACCTTCATGTCGTTCACCTGCTGGCTTTGGCCTAGAAGCCGCCTCTTCTGGACACACAGTCCCTGGTGCAATGTTTTGCCACAGCCAGGGCCGGTTATAAGCATAGGCCGGCTAGGCGGTCGCCTAGAGCGCAATGTGAAGAAAGAGCGCCGAAATGGCGCTCTCCGATGCGTAATTTTGCGATGTGGAGGTTTTTTTTTATGAAGTCGCAATCAACAAAGCGGCGAAAGCGCTCCTCACGGCAAAGCGCCCCTCAGCCAATAGTAATATCGCTTTCAACTGTCTCTGGGAAGTCTGTGAACCAATAAACAGACAGTCCTGAGAAAAGGGGCGGGACGAGTGACAGCGTGCGATCTATTTTGAATTTGGAGATTCATTCGAGAGACAGAGGGCAAGCGCGAACAGCAATGCTGCTCTGCTGGGTGGAGAATTGTTATGTTCTCATTAAACCAGTCATTGCATGATGCAGGAGTTGCAGAGGGTGTTTTGGAAGTATGTGATTTAATCAGCAACCGTTTGTGATAATGTAAAGCCTAATAGTTATGAGGCTACTGTTTGGAATTAGAGGGAAAAAGAGCTTTGCTTTTGATCTGAGAAATCGCTAGTTAGCATGCTAACATTAGCCAAGTATGCCAAGCAATGAAATCCAGTAAAGTAGCTGTTAGTAGCCTACTCACTAACACCCACCTGACATCATAATACTTGCTTAGGTTGACAAGCAATGTAAAGTAAGACTGGTGCCATGTTTAAAACAAGTTTAGCTGCCATATCTCCTTCCATCCACTTGAATGAATTACCTGCTTGTTGTAAGCTTATATAAAAAAAACATTGTTTCCAGACCAGAATGACATATAGGCCTACATTAATCATGTAACAGAACCATGCACAGCATGTTTTCATGCTGAGTGATGTAGTATTGCAGACAAGTGAGGCTATTTACTATATTTTGTATATTATGAAATTCAAAAGCGTGACAGCTTTTCTCCCTTTCTCTCACCCTGTCCCTCCAGTTCAAACACATAGATAGCCCCCTTCTCATTCTCCTACTCACAAATGCACCACTATTTCCAGTACAGAAATGAAATTGGTTTGGAATCATAGACAGCACAAATGTGTAGCTTATTAAAATTGTTATGCTGCCATGCTTTGTGATGCTGTAGGTAGTGTAGATAGGCTATCAATGCAGACCTCCTTGGTAGGCCTATTGTCTACACATGCATTTGACATGCAAATGTACTGTACCACTCTCCTGGCATTTCAATTCCATTTTACAATTCAAACACATTGATAACCTCCCTCTCATCTGGGGTTGGGGGCACCACCACCATTACATCCAAGACACCACACAGTGAAGGTACTTTCATGCGACTCAATCTGATGTGTTGGTCGGCTGTCCAAAAGAACCAGAAATCCATTTGATGCAAAACAGTTATTGTTCTTGATGCTATTTAGTTAAGCTTACTACCGGTATTACTCTTGTGTTCTGTAAGGTATAAAAAAAAAAACGGGGGGCGTCAGAACTCAAACTCGCCTAGGGCGCCAAATAAGCCAGAACCGGCCCTGGCCACAGCTCAGCCGCAGCCATTTGTAATATTAATATACAAGCTATATCATATTATGTCCCATGTGTCAAGGTCTGCTTGTTGAAAGGGGGGGGTGGGGTATTATTGGGTAGGCCTTCGTCTAAGATGATCTTGTAACCAGCACCACACAAGTAATATTTTTCTGTTTGAGGTCATATCTAAAGTAATGATTAATTAATGTATTATTTAACAACATCTATGGAGTCATAATATAAGTCATGATGACTATGGCATTAGCTAATGTATAAAGAAGAGATATTCCAAGTGTGTTAATATATACTCACAAAAGATTTTACGCTTAACTACTGAATCTTTGCCCCTTATTCTGCGGTCATGACATGATAATGACTACTATAGCATTAGCTAATGCATGAAGAAGTGATATTCAGAATGTGTTACTATGTACTCAGAGAAGAACTTCTGATTAACTAACATTATCAATAAAAACACCAGTTTGTGTACAAATTTTAATAAGCAAAAATGTTAAACAAGGGATCACACAATAACATACCACAGGCTTACATACATTTATCCATAGAGAGAGAGAGAGAGAGAGAGAGAGAGAGAGAGAGAGAGAGAGAGAAAGCGACCGACAGACCGACCGACCGACCAACGCACACACACACACACACACACACACAGCCACTCTCCTGAAAATGTCCAAAAGATGAGTCCATGGTTTACAGATGCAGAGCAAGATGCATTGTCCTATATGAAACTCGGAAAGTCCAAGTTGCATGGTCCACAGAGAAAGCTGGGGTTGACATACTGGGAGGCGCGCAAGGTGTTTGGATCCGCAAACTACTGACAGTGGTTCACTGTGAAATGCCTGTAGCCTGTCGCAGCCAACGCACTCCTGTAAGCGCCCCATTGGTCACTGATGACGGTGGTTCCCGGACGCACGTGTTTAACCACACCAGCCACAAGACAGGATGTTTCTGGCGGTCACCTACTCCTAATATTCTTAATACCGACTTTTTCCGTCGCCATGTTGCACCGGCCCTTCTGTGGTGATACTGTAAATACACAAGAGAGTAAAGTGAGTAAGTAAGTACATTTTACTTAAAAAGCACATAAAACAGAACAAAACTGACCAAAATGATGAACAGATATTAAAAGGAGAAGGGAACAATGTCTTATTTTTTAAAAATATGCAGCACCATGGGTGACATCATCAAAGCTTAAGGTGGTCCAACAACATGTTGCTGTACTGCTTCACAGTGGTACCTCTCCAGCCCCCCAGGGGAGGTTGAGATGGCTGCGGTGCTTAGTTGCCTTTAGGGGGCATTCGTCTATTTAATTTTTTAAATACTAAGTGGGGCGTTTGCAGGCTTATGATGAGGTCA
This sequence comes from Engraulis encrasicolus, assembly GCF_034702125.1. Taxonomy (NCBI): domain Eukaryota; kingdom Metazoa; phylum Chordata; class Actinopteri; order Clupeiformes; family Engraulidae; genus Engraulis; species Engraulis encrasicolus. The sequence continues at coordinate 236,037 of NW_026945983.1, forward strand.
AGTAGGTGTTGGGAGGCTCATGATGAAGAGAAGGGGGCGTTGGGAGGCTCACCTTGCTATTATTACAACAACTTTCATCAATAGCTGCAAACTCTCAACGATCTCCAACCATTTGACCATGGCGTCTCATGTGGGCCTTTATTGCATGATTGCAAATCCATCCGACTGTTCCAGCCATCTTTGACCGAGTCCTGGAACTCTTCGCAACTCCATCCTGCATCATGTCACTCTGCCTAAAGCACAAAACCTGAAAGAAACTGACCAAAGGCAGAATATAAAAAAATAATTAAACATATGGTCAGTAGACGACACAGCACTGTAGTCTAAAATTCCCTCGTAAAGACAGTATAACCCCATTCACATTAAACTATTACTGGCAAATTCTGCCAATATCATGTCTAAAGAAAAAGTGTATGGAGTTTAGGACACTACATCTACATCTTGTGAAATGGCCGCCATACTGAATTTTCTTGTGCCCAGTGATTTTTTTCCCCTGAAGTGTGACCCTTAGAGAGTATTTCAGCTAAATTACATGTCTTTATACCAAAGTAAGTGGCTTTTACAGTAACCATTAGTAGCAGAGACGGCCATCTTGAAAAATGGGTGCCATATTGACTTTAAGTGAGGCCAGCATTTTTTTTTTCTAAAAAGTGACCCGTAGAGAATATTTCAGCCATTTACATTTTTAACCAAAGTAAAGGGTTTTATAACCCTTTAATAGCAGTGGCAGATATCTTGAAAAATGCCGGCTATATTACAATTTTGTGTGGCCAGCTTTTTTATTCCAAAATGTGACCCTTAGAGTGATTTGCCAAATTCCATGCTTTTATGCCAAAGTGTACGATTATGTCACTACGCTGCTCTAGTAGATCTAGCAGAAATTCACTCCACTCCACAGGCACACATAGAAGTCACAAGTCCATTGGAGAGGAGTTATGTCAGTTCTATGCCACTGGCTGGTAGTGTTCTTATTTGCTACTGGTTTGTCAAATTATGCTACCAAAAGTGACCACTAGGGGCTTAAATACAGTATTGCATTTCAATGGTAAGGCATGGCAAGCAACCTCTTCAAACATTTTTTTTTTTTTTTTTTTGCTGGGATGTGCACTACAGGTTGAGATAATGGAACGACATAGATTTCATTTCTACAGGCTAGCAATTTGTATTGGCCTCACTAGGCTAAAAACTGAGATCTGGAAACACCACAGCAGCATATTGTCTTTCTTGTATTTTACTGAATCATTTTTGTGAAATTGATAAACGAACACATAAACCTACAAAACATGTATCATAGCTGTTAACCCTCTAGCTACCATAACGGCCGTGAACGTCCGGCTGGATCTGTACCAGAACGGCCGCGGCCGGCCGGAATATTTTCATATGAAAATACGGCTGAACGGCCGTCATCATGCAGTTTTTCCAGCTTTCAAACACTTAAGCTCAATATTAGAGACCCTCCTCGATATACTTTCAGTATAAAAACTATATGTTTATATTATATTATTTTTCAGTATTTAGATTTTATTACGAGATGCGCCGCTTTATGCGATTTGGCAATCTGCCGCAATTCGAATGACGGCCGTCCGAGATTGGATGGCTACAAACACAACCATTCTGTTTCTACAACCAATATACACTAAATATGAAAACTTCCAACCCTCTGAGATCTATTTTCATGGTCAACAGCACATGTTTATGACCATTTAGGCTATTTTTGATCATGTTGTTTTATTGGGCTTATGAGATGGTGTTCAACTGTGATGAGTTGTGCCATGGTCCTAAATAGCAAACACAACTGTCCAGCCGATGTCTACACGCTACATATTAAAAATGTAAACTGTCTTCGGCGTGTTTTCAGAGTCAAACCATATGTTGGTATCCAACTATCTTAGTTTCCTGGAACAACAGCGACAGCTCTGCGTAATCAGCGCATCTGGAAGCGCAGCATGATAGGCTACTCATTTTGCGTGTCAGCTTTGGCAAAGCAGTCAAGGACTGTTACTACTCCACGTGTCCTTCATAACAATGTGCGTGAAGACGTTGAGTTGAATGCTAACGTCCAATAATAACCTACCAACGTGGTGTTTGTAGCACTTCAATTCCGTATTACTCGGTGATGCCTGGCGCGTCTTACCTGTGCCAAATTGGGAGGGGAAACCTCCTTACAGCTCCATTCATGTCCTGTCTGCTATCGTGGACACTTCTACGGTTATCCTTACACGTCTTTGGCATGGTTTAGTTCAAACATTATTAGCTAGTGTAGTCCATTACAGTCATACCGCTTGAAACCGCTTGAAAACAGGACTTTTGGGTGAACGACATTTGTTGTCGTCACATGATCATTGTTCAACTTTGACCCTGGATGGATGGATGGATAGACGAAGGATAGATAGATAGATGGATAGAGAGATCGATCGATAGATAGATAGGCCTAAATATATAGATATATAGATGGATAGGCCTAGATAATATCGGATTTTATCACATTTTTATCATTTAATCCACATCAAAGGCACTCTATGGGAATACTGAACAATTAATTATTCATAAATGATATACCATTTGAAAGTGTGTTTTCTCTACTTTAATATGAAAGTAACTTGTAATTGACACTTTTCATGTCTTTTCAAGTTATTTGACATTATTTAAAATATGACCAAAATGTCAATTTTTCCTCAGAATTCTTGGTAGAATTCCGGCCTATTCAAAAAAAATTCTGGTAGCTAGAGGGTTAAATGAAGAACCATTAATTACTGTAGCTGAGTTGCACCAAGTGTTTGCTCAGCCATTATCCAAACTACTTCGTTTTAATTGGAATTTTTAAGCTACTAAAATTTATATATGAACCCGCATGAAATACACTACATATAAGACGAATTATGCAAAATAAAGTACTTACATGAGTTGTTTGAACAAGCACGTTGTAGGAGTGACAAAGAGAGCTGTCTGCATCGTTGTAGCATGGCCAAAATGGCTACAACAACGCCTTTGTTCTCAGTTTCATGTTCAACTCACAATACAGGTCACGAATAGCTTTTTAATTACATTAGTTCTACCACAATTGTAAATAGTGCACATTGCATGAAAGGAAAATCGAAATGCATCATTTTGATTTTCATTATATGCAATAGTCAGCAGCATTTACGGTTGTGGTAAAACTAATGTAATCACCAAGCTATTCGTGACTTTTATTTTGACAAAAGATTTGAACAGGAAGTTACGAGCGGAAGTGTTATTGTAGCCATTTCGACCGTGCCACAACGATGCCGACAGCTCTCTTTGCCACCCCTACAACGTGCTTGTTCAAGCAGCTCCTGTGAGTACTTTATTTTGAATAATTCATCTCATTTGTAGTGTATTTCATGCTGGTAGTACATATATTAATTTTAGTAACTTCAACATTCCAATTAAAACGAAGTAGTTTGGATAATGGCTGAGCAAACACTTGGTGCAACTCAGCTACAGTAATTCATGGTTCTTCATTTAAGCTTAGAAACTTTGATACATGTTTTGTAGGCCTATGTGTTTGTCTATCATTTTCACAAAAACATATTAAGTAAAATACAAGAAAGACAATATGCTTCTGTTGTGTTTCTGGATCTCTGTTTTTAGCCTAGTGAGGCCAAGACAGATTGCAAACCTGTAGAAATGAAATCTATGGTGTTGTTCCATTAGGCCTATCAGCCTGTCGTGCACATCCCAGTCAAGAAAACTTGTTTTAAGAGGTGGCTTGCCATGCCACTGAATTGCAATATAATATACTGTATTTAAGCCCCCCAGTGGTCACTTTTGGAAGCGTAATAATTTGACAAACCAGTAGCAAATAAGTTTACCAGCCAGTAGAGTAGAACTGGCAGAACTCCTCTCCAATGGACTTATGACTTCTGTGTGTGCCTGTGGAGGGGAGTTGAAAGGGGTGAATTTCTGCTAGATGTACTAGAGCAGCTTAGTGACATAGTCATACACTTTGGTATAAATGCATGGAATTTGTCAAATATACTTTCTGAGGGTCACTTTCTTTAATAAAAAAGCGGGCCACACAACATTGTAATATAGGCAGCATTTTCCAAGATGGCTGCCACTGCTATTGAATGGTTAGTATAAAACCATTTACTTTGGTTAAAAAATGCAATATGACTGAAATACTATCTGAGGGTCAGTTTTTAGGAAAAAAAAATGTTGGCCACACTTAGTCAGTATGGCGCCCATTTTTCAGATGGCCGTCTCTGCTACTAATAGTTACTGTAAAAGCCACTTACTTTGGTGTAAAGACATGGAATTTAGCTGAAATATTCTCTAAGGGTCACACTTCAGGAAAAAAAAACACTGACCACAAGATAATTCAATGTGGCGGCCATTTCTCAAGATGTAGACGTAGTGTCCTAAACTACATAAACTTTTTCTTTAGAAATGATATTGCCAGAAATTGCCTCTAATAGTTTAATATGAAGGGGTTATACTGTCTTTACGAGGGAATTTTAGACTACAGTGCTGTGTTGTCTACTGACCATATGTTTAATTATTTTTTCTATTCTGCCTTTGGTCAGTTTCTTTCAGGTTTTGTGCTTAGAAAGAGTGACATGATGCAGGATGGAGTTGCGAGGAGTTCCCGGACACGGTCAAAGATGGCTGAAACAGTCGGATGGATTTGCAATCATGCAATAAATGCCCACATAAGACGCCATGGTCAAATGGTTGGAGATCGTTGACAAAACCCCCATAAGCCTGCCAACGTCCCCGTTAGTATTGAAAAAATAAAGTAGACTAAAGGGGGATTCATACTTGGCGTGACTGGCGCTAGTCTCCTTCATACTTCACTCGCGACCTCACTCGCGCCGTCACGTGACCCAAAATGACGTCACACGCCGTGGCGCGAGCTGGCGTGGCGCGACGTCGTGCACCCCACATTTTTTGTAACTTGTCGTGCGCCACCAGCGACCATGCAGGTAGGCAGACAAAGCAGGAGTTGCGAAGAGAGGCTACAACTACTGTACTGGATCCTGCATCATTTTGAGGATAATAAAATGTCATAGAGAGTTATTTTATCTTCTCTCTTAAATGTTGTTCAGTGAAACAATTGTTTACTTTGTTCAGAAGCACGTTGTGTTCGGCGATCTATTTATAAATTCTGCCGCCAGAACAATGCTCTCACATGGTCTTGGAATGATCTGGCAATAGGCTACAACAAAAAATATATGTTTCAATGTGGTAAGTCACAAGTCAGACGTTCAGTAGCCCTACAGCAGCCGTGTTTGGCTTTCTATTTTATACATCCATAGAACTCACGCTGCGAGTTGCGAAAGATACTGCCGTTCACAGACCTGTATTGCCGTTTCTCTCATGAACAGCAGAGGGCACTTCCGACAATGCGAGCAAGGCGCTTTTGAAGTATGAATAGTCTGTCGCAAGTGATGACGTCATTAATGGTTCTCGCGCCACTCGCGACAAAGTGCGCACGTGAAGTATGCAGAGCCCTTAATGCCCCCTAAAGGCAACTAAGCACCGCAGCCATCTCAACCTCCCCTGGGGGGCTGGAGAGGTACCACTGTGAAGCAGTACAGCAACATGTTGTTGGACCACCTTACGCTTTGATGATGTCACCCATGGTGCTGCATATTTTTAAAAAATTTGCAGGCCAAGCTGCATGGATTTTATCTGACATTTTTCCCTTCTCCTTTTAATATCTGTATCACTTTGGTCAGTTTTGTACTGTTTTATGTGCTTTATAAATAAAATGTACTTACTTACTCACTTACTTTACTTTCTTGTATATTTACAGTATCACCACAGAAGGGCCGGTGCAACATGGCGACGGAAAAAAGTGGGTTTTAAGAATATTAGGAGTTGGTGACCACCAGAAACGTCCTGTCTTGTGGCTGGTGAGGAGAAGCTGGTGTGGTTAAACACGTGCGTCCGGTTATCACCGTCATCAGTGTCCAATGGGGCGCTTACAGGAGTGCATTGGCTGCGACAGGCTACAGGCACTTCACAGTGAACCACTGTCAGTGGTTTGCGGATCCAAACACCTTGTGCGCCTCCCAGGATGTCAAACCCTGCTTTCTCTGTGGACCATGCAACTTGGACTTTCCGAGTTTCATATAGGACAATGCATCTTGCTCTGCATCTGTAAACCATGGACTCATCTTTTGGACGTTTTCAGGAGAATGGCTTTGTGTGTGTGTGTGTGTGTGTGTGTGTGTGTGTGTGTGTGTGTGTGTGTGTGTGTGTGTGTGTGTGTGTGTGTGTGGGGGGGGCTCGGTCGGTTGCTCGGTCGGTCTGTCTGTCTGTCGCTTTCTCTCTCTCTCTCTCGCTCTCGCTCTCGCTTGCTCGCTCTCTCTCTCTCTCTATGGATAAATGTATGTAAGCCTGTGGTATGTTATTGTGTGATCCCTTGTTTAACATTTTTGCTTATTAAAATTTGTACACAAACTGGTGTTTTTATTGATGAAGTTAGTTAATCAGAAGTTCTTCTCTGAGTACATAGTAACACATTCTGAATATCACTTCTTCATGCATTAGCTAATGCTATAGTACTCATTATCATGTCATGACCGCAGAATAAGGGGCAAAGATTCAGTAGTTAAGCGTAAAATCTTTTGTGAGTATATATTAACACACTTGGAATATCTCTTCTTTATACATTAACTAATGCCATAGTCATCATGACTTATATTATGACTCCAAAGATGTTGTTAAATAATACATTAATTAATCATTACTTTAGATATGACCTCATACAGAAAAATATTACTTGTGTGGTGCTGGTTACAAGATCATCTTAGATGAAGGCCTACCCAATAATACCCTCCCCCCCTCTTTAAACAAGCAGACCTTGACACATGGGACATAATATGATATAGCTTGTATATTGATATTACAAATGACTGCGGCTGGTCACAAGAATGTGAAGTGGGAAATGATCTCTGGCCAGAGTGGCAAAACATTGCACCAGGGACTGTGTGTCCAGAAGAGGCGGCTTCTAGGCCACAGCCAGCAGGTGAACGATATGAAGGTTGCAAGCACCCCTCCACGTTTCAAACAATGCAGAGCCAACGGTGCCCTATCGCAACATCTTCCTGGCACAGTGGTGTCACGCAGCCTACGTGAGTCAACTGTCTTGAGAAACGACTGGATCGTGATAAGGCAGGATTTTTAGCATGGGATTCATTCCCAGTATAATTTTGCACTTTAAATTTACCTTTCATCCACCATGTTAACTTTTCTTCTACACTCAACATCTGCTGCATGCATAAGGTAGGCCAAGTCTATCAATTAATTCCACGTCCAGGTCGAATTCTTGTATGATAAGGAACGATCTGGCAGTGTTAATACAGAATATATTAACACTTGGACACATAATATATTAACAGCAGTGTTATCAGCAGTGTTAATACATGGTATATTAACACTTGGAACTCACACCATGAATTCACCTTTGATTTGCACAATTAGTTAATAGTGGGTCATTATGATTCCAAGCAGGACTCCCTTCTCATTACTAGTATACTAACCATCAATGCATACATAGGTCATGTGTTAATTAACTATAAATCATACATTACTTCCAACATAATTCCAATAGTATTCATGTACCCTTATTGTAAAGTGTCGCGGGACCCACTAGTTTGACGCCCTCTCGGTACTTACGTGGTACGTCACATTTCAAACAAGCGATTTAAGGTTAGGGTTAGGGTTAGGGTTAGGTTTAGGTTTAGGGTTAAGGTTAGGGTTGGGTTTATGGTTAGGGTCGTATGACGTAAGTGGTAAGTACCGAAAGGGCGTCGAATTAGTTAAGGCCTGCACATTGGGGCTATTCCATGAGCGTAGTTAAGTGATGGACCTGGCTAATTTGCCCTTCGGGAAGTGATAAACCTGCTCATAGATATTCCACAGATGTTATTAAGTTAATTTATAAAGAGGCATCCAGGCTCTTCTATTAGGTGATTTACCACTACCTCAAGATGAAGTTAACCTGGTTTCCCCTCCCCTAATACTCCCCTTATTAGGAGTGGGTTACAATATGTGATCTTGCCTCCTCCACTTGTGCTTGTCTTCTCGCCCCACCTCCTGTCCCCTCCTCCGTGGAGAAACCGATAAAGTTTCCCAGCTGTCAGCCTAGCCACAACAACTTTTGAGGGACTGTTTTTCATTCACATTCCCAATTGCAAATGAGAAGAAGGCTTTACAATTGAGCTTCAGCAAGATATTGAAATATAATGCTGTGGTCAGTGATTTCATCATGACATATTATTTCCTGGTACGGGGAGAAGTGGAGGAGGCAAGGCTGCATATTGTAACGCTCTAGGTTTACTGTATTCATTTGCTCTTCCTGGATCTGTTTTCCACAGTGTTTTACCGCCATCTGCTGGAAGCTAGTGGTAACTGACAGCTTTCTGAGTACATACCGGTAGAAGACTTTATTTCCTCATTTAAAAGAACGAGACTTCACTCGGGGAAGCTGTGGCCCGTCTTGTTGTTGTAGCTGATGTAGGACGTAATTCTGTTAAATGACGTGAAATTATGTTTCGTGCTCTGCACATGTGCCGTGGGGCTTTGTAGGATGAAATTACATGTAGGATAGTTTTACAGAACACCGGCCCTGTGCATGTATATAGGCCTACCAAGGGTAATGATGGTGCCCACTCTACATGAATGGTGTCCTGCCTACACTACAGCATCACACAGCATGACAGCATACCCCTTTTTATTTGGCTATACATTTATGCTGGGAGTTATTTGTCTACGAGTCCCTGATGAACAGGAGACAGTGAAGCCTGTGTCAACATTTTTAGTAATCTAATATGAGCTGTTTTGACCGCAACATCTAAAATGGTTTATTCATATCTGACCGGTTTGGATAGGCCTGCTGTAGCGGTATGAGGCCTGATACATTGAGGATAGGGCCAGGCCAAAATCATCAATGGTCCACCAGGCAAATGCCCTGTATGCCATATGACCAATCTAGCCACGGCCTTTGGTCTCTGTGTGCTGTTTCTACTTACAATGCTGCCGTTTTTTGTCTACAGACTGTTAGATATGATGACTTTATTATCATACCAATGAATCAATTGCTTTTTTAAATTTTAACTAATGAAAGAGTGTGTTCTTTCTTAACTTCACGTCATATTTTTTGTTAACTGGAGTGTGTTGATGTACAACTATGCTACATAAAATGTAATCAACAGTCAGGTGTCATTATTAATTCCCCTGGTAACGAACTGACTGCTTTTGCTTTTGTTACCGTCATGTGGAGTCTTCTGTTTATTTAGGTGCTGTTTCCACGTAGCAGGATATTTTTTTAGCAGGGATTTTTTTTCTCCTGCTAGGTGGAAACGCAACGTGTGGATAAAAAAAATCCTCCATTGTAACAAATGTGTTTCAGACCCCTAAACAGGATATTTTTTTCTCCTGCTATTTTTTTCTCCTGCACCTGGATTTTTAAATATCTGCTAGGTGGAAACGGAAGGCCAAAACCAATGCAAAACCAATACAAGCAGGAGAAAAAAATATCCACATATAAAAATATACAGCTACGTGGAAACGGCACCTAAGTCCATGTTGCATAGACAGCACAGTGCTCTCTCACACACAAGGCTTTGGCAGGACGAGAAACACTTAAAACACTGTTTACACATTCTGTTGAGAATTTGAAAACTCGTTTACACATACTGAATGGTGTTTTAGAAAATGCATTTCAAAACTCTGTTTTTAAAAATATCTCAGTCGGGGGCTAAAATGTTCCTGTCATAATGGCGTTTTTATCCATATGTTGTGTTTATACGTTTATTATTTATTTTTTATTTTTTTCTAAATACCTGCATATGTGTAAGCAGCACCAGCTCTGGCTGCTAGGTCTGATAGAGATCTGAAGATGAATAGACAAATACTGTATTTGCGGTCACACATACCTGGCTGCGTTTAGAAGTATAATGAGCTTCAATAAATATTGAAGTAAAAACAATGGCCCATACTGTAGCTCAAGTCATGCCTAACTATTTGGCTCTGAAGTTCAAGTCATGTATTTTTTGACTAGTTAAGTTACACACCAGAGCGTGGCGGAGTGGCAGCGAGAAGACAGCGGTGTTTGCCCCCGAGTCTAGGGCGATGTGTATTGCGGCTAAATCCAAAACCAAATTTGTTCAGCACCGCGGTGGGCTAAGCAGAGGGAATCAAACTTGTTTACGCGCACTCAAAGATGTAATGTCCACACGGTTAACTCCGTTTCTTCATTTATTGCTCACCATTTCGACAGAGACTCTAAATAGTCTTTTAGACCCCAATAGTCTTTCAGTGCAAGGTAGAGCAATTGTTCCAACTTTACAGAGTTTGTTGTTAGTCCATGCAATGTGCGAGAGTAGTGCGGTACGCAAAAGGATGGCCTTCCCCCATGCTCACCCCACACCAAACTGAACTGAAGCGCAGGTGCCAGGTGGGCACTAATTAAAGGGCTTCCAATTGCGCACCACACACGCCCAGCACCACACACATGTCCACATTAACCAATAAACAAAAAAACACAAATAAAAGTAAGCCAATAACCATAAAGATAAACCAAAAATGAAAACAAAAAATAAAGAAAGTAATTATGGCTCCTACATTGTGTTCTACTCAGCCTTTCAATCTGACCGCATTGGCATGCACGGCCGGTCCTGATCAAAATCCCCCCCACAGCAAATGCTATTTTGCTAGCCTAGAAATTGAACTTGCTCCTCTGAGTGGTGCTGGACCTTACTACAAAGGCGCATAAAGAGAGAGAGGAGATAAAGGTGTTGTTAAGGAGAATTAATTTACATTCAACACTCTGATGTTGGGGTTGTTCCTCCTGTAGTGCACAAGTGGTCAATCCCTGTGCAAATGGCTTAAGTCAATGATAGAATATGTGCAGGCGAGAGTCAGGCTAGACTAGAGTCTACATGCTGTAATTTCCCCCATTGTAGGACAGAATAGCATTCCACAATCGAAAACTAATTCAACTATCATCTCTAATTGGCAGTAAGGAGAGCCTCTCTCAGGACCTCATGGACACCCAAAGAGACATGGAGGAAACCAAGGACAGTCCCGGGGCAGCAGGTAAGATTAAGATCAAAGGTTGGTGAAAATGCATATTCTAAGAGTGAGTTGTTGTACTGAAAAGTTAAACAAAAAATGTCTCTACATAGCTGCTGAAGAACCAACATGTTCTGGATCACCAGCTAAAGCCAAAGGTACTGGAAATAGTCTTCAGAAATTACTTGAGAAATTATCATTCTAAATACAAAATGATCAACAAAAGTGTCATAACACTTCTAGATCACATCTATATTTTATCCTGAGTCTATGCAAACTGTTTCCTCACAGATCGAGTGTATGGGGCTCGCAGGGAGCTCATCAACAGGATTGGTGAAGCCTCTCTGAAAGCTGTACTGGATGGCCTTCAGCAGGGGGTCTCTGGCAGTCCTGCTGTGATCGGCATGTGGGAGAGAAATGAGGTTCAGCAAGAACACCGTGTGACTCAGGACCAAGTAAGGTGCCTCGTTGACATGTTGTTGAACAAGGGTGAATCAGCCTGTCAGAGATTTCTCTCTCACCTCGGAGAAGTGGATCCTGCCCTCTGTGAAGACCTCTTTGGTGAGTGGCCAGTCCATATGTTGGCTATATCAGACTGATGGTGGAGATTTCCCCTGTTTTTTTTTCTAGGGATTTAAAATTGACTCGAGAATGAGCGATTCTGATTTTAACCCAAATAACCGTAATTATATAACAAAAAAGGGGTTCATCATCATCTGGTGCATCAACGGGAGGGAGGCAGGTAATCTTGAATGAAGAGAAGACACCGGAGCAGCTCAGATGGGATGCTTTTTCTTTTAAGAAAAAGCATCCCATCTGAGCTGCTCCGGTGTCTTCTCTTCGTTCAACCGTAATTATATATTTTTTCCATAATCGTTCTGCTGCCCTACCATTACTGTGTGAATGCATTCTCGAGTCAATTTTAAATTCCTAAAAAGCAGTGGAAAATAGCAAGATTGTGGGAAAAAAATTATAATCACAATGATTTTTTCCAGAATTTATTTAAAATTATAACAAAATGAAATATAACCATGAAAGAAATTATATACCGGATGAACAAAATAAAATAGAATTGTTATAATTATGTAAAAGGCAATAGCATGACACATAGGTGGACATATTTCTGGCCAGAAACACCAGCATGTCAGTATGTTCTGGCTTCAAGTACGCTCGAAGGCAGTCACTGTTGCCAAGATTAAATCCTGATTGAAATCACGACTTCGATATCACGATTAAATCACAATTTTCGATTATTTTCGATTAATTGTGCAGCCCTAATTGATGGTGACCTTAAAGTACAGTACATTACAACATATTTTACGTTTCTCCTGTCACTCTGCAGACCCTGTGAATTCAGCTGCAACAACAGCCAAACAGGAAGCAGGTGAGTGGCATTAGAGAACTTTTAATGGAGGACGAGAATGTTCTGCAATGATGAGAATGTTCAGTACTGCAGCCTCGGGACACTTGAGCGGGTGCAGGATGCATGGGGTCCTATGGAGCTACACCCATCGATTCTGAAGTTGTATTGCATATTTTTTTGTAAAATAAATGCACGTTGTAGAAGAAGAATGGTTAATCCGCTCAAACGGCAGTATTTGTAAACTTGATCATTATATTAATACAGCTTTTGTAGTCAGATGACGTTACCTAGATGTTATCAGAGACTGGCTCACAACCAAGGCTCCGAACCGGTTCAAGAAACGAAAACCGAAAACAAACGGAATTTTACTTGGAACGGAAACTGAAACGAAAACAAAACTGTATTCAACTGTTAGGGAACAGAAACCTTATTCTGAAATCCACAAACAGGTTTAAAACGTTTTTTTTCGTTCTCTGTATATTTTTTTAAAAATAACATTTCCCAAAAGCATATCCTATGTCAGGAGACTATTTATAGGCATAGGTTTGTAAAGCTGTAGCCAGGCTATGGGATGGATAGCCCATCTGAGTGTTTTTGGGTGTGTTGTTATTTTTGGGCATAGCTACGTGTAAATCAAGTCCACAAAAAATAGACTTAACACATTGAATATTGGCGGTGCTCACGGAAGTATGTCGCAGAATACCAGCGTTCCACCGTTTTTGACGTTTTTTGTAGAGTCACAGCGTATTGTGTGATAGGGCCACTGAAACATATTATGGCTCGTTTGAAAGTGGAGACTCTGCCCTAGGTGAAAACCTTGTGTCTCTACGAGCTTCTATTGCCGAGCAAACCCAAGCTAAACCAAAGTGGGTATCCATGGAATTCAGCTACAAACGTTTTTTGTGCGCTGCTTCAGAATGTCACACATTAATTCGGTGCAAAGTTCACTCTGACACGCATCCTGCTCCTCAAGACACACTGCTCTGTCCCACTACGACATCGGCAGGCAACCAATGCCCTTCGAAATCCACGTTTTTTCACGCGGACTGAACACAAACTCTTTGCACACACGCAGAAGGAGATATTTGCTAAAATGGTCCCGATGACTCCCGAAAGTAATAGCCCAACAACCTTGACAACAAATCCCAATGATATGATGCATGAGTGTACCCCATCCGATCCATATGAGATGTAGTAGCCCTAGCCATCTTGGCTTTTCACATACCGCAAGACACAGGAAGTTCAACATGGGGGCCAATAATCATACCTGCAAACTCAGGAGGGTAGAAAAAGGTGACAAACTAATCGCGGCGGCGCGGCGCGGCGACCCCCCCCCCCCCCCCCCAAAAGGGAGAAAGACGATATTTTATTTACTAGGCCTACACTAGTAATCAGACTTCTGAATTAATTGTATTCTTCACCAGCCGATATATGTCTTGCAAGCCAAACATACACTCACCCAGAGGCAATTCTAGGTTAAGCTGGGACCCCAAGCGAAAATTCTTAGCTTGTGGTGCTCTCACCAATGACATAATTCACGTACTATATGTTCGGTTAAATGTTATGTTGTGTGATACCTGTTATTGTTGCGGTCCCTTTAAGTGTTCCGATGACGTTTGATATTGCCGGCTTTTTCTGTCATGCGCGGCGCCATGTTTTTAGTCAGTTAAGTTAAGTTATTAAACGCGACTCACCGAGTCTTAATGTGAGAAGTTGTGCGGCTCGTTTCTTCGCCTTAAGGCAACTTCCACACTGGTGACCCCCGACGTTTGTTTACTGGACGTATCCAGATCGACATGACCGCCAACGCTGTGTCTCTCAAACTCCCCGAGTTCTGGGAATCCTCTCCCTCAGCCTGGTTCGCTCAAACTGAGGCACAGTTTGCCTTGCGTCAGATTACCGCCGACGAAACGCAATACTACTACGTGGTGTCTGCCCTCGGAAGTTCTACGGCGTCGAGAGTGGTGAGCCTTCTTAAACGTCCTCCTCTGACGAGGAAATATGAAACTCTGAAGGAAAAGTTACTGAAAACGTTCGAACTGTCTGACACTGAGAGGGCCAGTAGGCTTTTCTCTCTTCAAGGGCTCGGCGATAGCAAGCCCTCAGAGCTAATGGACCGAATGCTCGATCTGCTTGGCGACAACAAGCCAGATTTCCTTTTCCTCCACCTTTTCCTGCGCCAGCTGCCTGCTCATGTGAGATCTGCTTTGGCCAACACTGCCAGCACGGATTGCAGAGAACTGGCTGCTGAGGCTGACAAGTGTTTCCTGGCTAGTCAACAACAACCCTGCGCAGCTGCTCTCCTCCCTGCTGGTGCTGTATCTGAGGTTCTGGAGGATGATCACATGCTCGTCGCAGCAGCGGCCCCGCGTCGGCAGCAGTCTTCGGGTTTGTGCTACTACCATGCCAGGTTTGGCTCCAAGGCCAAGCAATGCCGTTCTCCATGCAGCTTCAGTGGAACGGGAAAAGCCAAGGCCGGCGCTCACTAGTGGCCGTGAGCGTCGGCCATGCCGGCAGGCTGCTCTTCATCCACGACTCCATCTCCGGCCGGCGATTCCTCTGCGACACTGGGGCACAGCGGAGTCTACTGCCTGCTTCACAGGTGGACGTGGTGGCAGACACCCACGGCCCCCCCATGGAAGCCGCCAATGGAAGCCCTATCCGTACGTATGGCACTAGGCATGTTGAACTGTGTTTTGGTGGGCAACGCTTTAGCTGGGACTTTGTGACGGCCAAGGTTGCTGTTCCCCTCTTGGGTTCAGATTTTTTGTGTGCATATGGACTGTTAGTGGACGTTAAAAATCAGCGCTTGATCGACGCCGTCACTTTCTGTTCGTATGCCTGTGCGCTCAGCGACTCTGGCGCAGTACACCTCTCCAGCCTGCTCTCTGTCACCGACAGTTTCCAACGCCTGCTCGCCGAGTTCCCTGCACTCACTCAGCCCACCTTCTCCTCTTCCACGGCCAAGCACGGTGTGGAGCACCACATCGACACTACTGGGCCGCCTGTATACGCCCGCTCTCGACGCCTCGAGCCAAACAAGCTTGCCGTAGCCAAGACGGAGTTCGAGTCCATGGAGCGCCTGGGGATTGTGCGACGCTCCAACAGTCCTTGGGCCTCCCCCCTGCACCTCGTCCCCAAACCTGGAGGGGGCTGGCGTCCTTGCGGGGACTACCGACGGCTCAACGACGCGACAACGCCCGACCGCTACCCAGTGCCCCACATCCAGGATTTTTCAGCACACCTGGCTGGCAAGGTCATTTTTTCCAAAGTGGACTTGATCAGAGGATACCATCAGGTGCCCGTACACCCTCTCGACATCCCAAAAACAGCTGTGATCACGCCATTCGGTTTGTTTGAGTTCCTGCGCACACCATTCGGGCTCAAAAACGCTGCTCAAACTTTCCAACGGCTCATGGACTCTGTGTTACGGGATCTGCCTTTTGTTTTTGTGTACCTTGACGACATCCTCGTGGCCAGCACATCTCCGTCAGAGCACCTTTCGCACCTTCGCACTCTGTTTGAGCGGCTTACCGAGCACGGGCTCATCATCAATCCGGCCAAGTGCGAGTTCGGCCTGCCCACCATAGACTTTCTGGGGCACAGAGTCACGAAGGACGGGATCGTTCCTCTTCCGTCGAAAGTGGAGGCCATCACCGCTTTCCCACGCCCAGTCACCATCAGAGCATTACAGGAGTTCCTGGGCATGGTGAACTTTTACCACCGTTTTCTCCCCAGGGCCGCCCAAACCATGCGACCCTTGTATGAGGCTCTGAAAGGCGGCAAGCCTAAACACACTGTGGACTGGAGCCCGGAGAGAGACAAGGCTTTTGCGGACGCTAAATCAGCCCTGGCTAAGGCCGCCATGTTGGCCCATCCCGCCTCCTCCGTCCCGATCGCACTGACCACAGACGCCTCAGACTACGCTGTCGGTGCGGTTTTCGAGCAATGGGTGGGTGACGCTTGGCAGCCTCTCGCTTTTTTCAGCAGGCAGTTGCGTCCCAGTGAACGGAAGTATAGCACTTTCGACCGGGAGCTACTTGGCGTGTACCTGGCCATCCGACACTTTCGTTCACTGCTGGAGGGACGCCAGTTCACTGTCTTTGTGGACCACAAGCCACTGACTTTCGCCATGTCCAAAGTCACTCAGCCATGGTCTGGCAGACAACAGCGGCAGCTCACTTACATCTCCGAGTTCACCACGGACATTACACACCTCTCTGGCAAGCACAACCCTGTTGCTGACTGCCTCTCCCGTGCTCTTGCAGCGGCGGTCCACCTCGGCCTGGACTACAGCGGCATGGCAGCAGAGCAGGCCGCGGACCCGGGAGTGCAGGCTCTCCGTTCGTCTGCTACTGGACTACAGCTACAGGATGTGACATTCGACGAGGCTGGCACTACTCTGCTCTGTGACATCTCCTTGGGCTCTCCTAGGCCTGTGGTACCTGCGAAGTGGAAGCAGCCTGTTTTTGACACCATCCATGGCCTCTCACACCCAGGAACCAAGGCCTCAGTCAAGTTGGTGTCAGCCAAGTTTGTGTGGCGCGGACTGAAAAAGGACGTGAGAGGCTGGGCGCGCACCTGCATGGGGTGCCAGCGTGGCAAAGTACACCGCCACACCAAAGCGCCACTGGAACAGTTTCAGGTGCCAGAACGACGTTTCGACCACGTCAACATCGACCTAGTTGGCCCACTTCCACCCTCGCTAGGTTACACTCACGTGCTCACGATGGTCGACAGGACCACAAGGTGGGCTGAGGCTGTTCCACTGTCATCAACAACATCAGCTGATGTGGCACGGGCATTTATCGGCACCTGGGTGTCACGTTTTGGCACCCCATCGGACATTTCATCAGACCGAGGCGCTCAGTTTACCTCTGAGCTTTGGAACGCTGTCGCAGGGAGCTTGGGGGTTAAACTCCACCGCACCACAGCCTACCATCCCCAGAGTAATGGCCTCTGTGAACGTTTCCATAGGTCGATGAAGGCCTCCCTGCGTTCTAGCCTGAAGGACTGTTCCTGGGCTGACAGGCTCCCATGGGTCATGCTGGGCATCAGGACTGCACCTAAGGAAGACCTCCAGGCCTCCTCCGCAGAACTGGTCTATGGCCAGCCGCTACGGGTCCCCGGGGAGTTTGTCCCCAACACCACGAGCCCTTGGTCAGCCACACTCCAGCGATCCACCCTGTTGGACAATGCCAGGCTGTTTGCTCCACTTCCTACCTCCCGCCACTGTTTACCGAACTCTCACGTCCCCAGCGGCCTTCAGTCTGCTGACTATGTTTTTATCCGAGTGGATAGCCACCGCGGACCTCTCCGTCCGCCTTACGAGGGCCCTTTCCGCGTTGTGGAAACGGGGGACAAGCACTTTGTGGTAGACATTGGAGGCAGGCAGGAGTGTGTATCAGTGGACCGCCTTAAACCTGCCCACCTAGATCTGGCCCGGCCTGTTGAGCTAGCGAAACCCCCGAAACGGGGACGACCTCGGACTAGGTCCCCTCTTCTCGTTCCTCCTGCCACTCGGCCACGCCGCAGGGGTGCCTTGCAGACAGCCACCGAGGGGGCGGTTCCGCCTTCTCTCATTCGGAGGAGCCGCACTGGACGTTTGATTCGTCCCCCACGCCGTTGATAACCAAATTTTTGTTTTTCCTCTCTCTCTCTCTCTCTCTCTCTCTCTCTCTCTCAGGTTTCTGATAGTGTGAATTCTGGGGGGGCATGTGTGGTGCTCTCACCAATGACATAATTCACGTACTATATGTTCGGTTAAATGTTATGTTGTGTGATACCTGTTATTGTTGCGGTCCCTTTAAGTGTTCCGATGACGTTTGATATTGCCGGCTTTTTCTGTCCATGGCGGCGGCGCCATGTTTTTAGTCAGTTAAGTTAAGTTATTAAACGCGACTCACAGAGTCTTAATGTGAGAAGTTGTGCGGCTCGTTTCTTCGCCTTAAGGCAACTTCCACAAGCTGTTATTTACCATCTAGTTTGGGGGCCCCAAGCGGCTGCCTAACCTAGTGACAAGAAGCGCCTCTGTACCACCTGTCAAAATTTAAGTTGTCCTATTTACAAAAGGAGGGAGCACATGGTCACTTAGGTTGTCTTAACTTTCAGCCCCTCTGCATTTGAATATGAAATTAAAGTATTTACTGTTTTTGGCTAAAGATGGTAATAGGGAAATCTAGGCCAATAATATAATTAGCTATATAAAATAGAACCAAGGCATTTTAGAGAATTTATGACTGAATGATAGTCGAATTTCATCATTTCCCCAAGTACTATGAAGAAGCATAGATTGTAGAAAAAGATAAAGACAGATGTCATCTAGGTTAATAGGCTATTTAGATTAATAATATTATGTCCTTGGTGGCTAACATTAAAATCATGATCGCACACGTTGCAAAATATGCGGGGGCATGACAAATAGCCATTGCTATGCATTCCTCTGACGTTTATGAAGGTTTCATCGAGTGTGTAGCGTGGGCCTCTCGCTATTCACGGCTAAATGATCTGACATAAGGGAACCGAATTTATTTATCTGCTAATCTGCCAATTTAGAGCGCTATCAGGCCCTGCCTACCGTCATTCTAACACATTTTCTCACTCTGAAGTTTTCAATACCGTTTCAAGATATTGCCGTCAATTCAAATAAAGCGAAACATCCATGTTAGGACCGCAGACCTTCTACCATTGGGCTATTTATTTTCACAAGTGGACGGGTTTAGCTAATGAAACAATTCACAATTCCCAAACCCTGCTCAAATCCCATTTACCTTTGAAACGGTGATTTGGACAGCGGTCATTTGTAAAGGCAAAGCGACAGTACCAAGGTAGAAGATAATGACAGGGGGGATACGTGTGTTTCGCGACCACCGTTTCATCAGCTGTTCACTCCGACTGGTGCCTCGGAAAGTTTTGCCGCTAACTAGCCGTTTGAATTAGCGCGCTGATTGGTCAATGCTTCCCCCAACACAGTTGCTGGCCAATGGGAACGGCAGGCAGAGGAATGACGCTCAACCGTAATGTCTGTAAAACTAGCAGAGTTTCTATGAGAAGTATTACCGTATCCAGTCTATCAGTCTGTAGTCTGTCTCCGCCTGCCCACCCCCTAAAAAAAAAACTCTTCGGATCTACACGATTCACGTAAGTGACCTATTTTGAGATTAAAACAGCGAATTTCGCCGAAAGGTGACAAGTTTGCAGGTATGAATAATAATCAAATAAACTTCTTATCTGGTTGGCGATTAAACTTCCAAAACGCAGCGCATTATGACATTTATGATTTGGGTTAGTGTATGCGCTACCAAACTCCAACTCCCAATGTCATTGTGACACAGCACTCTACAGCACTCAAGTGTTCACTGCACACAACGAAATTGCATTCATGCCTCACCCATGCAAGGGGACATGTCACGATTTCAATACCAGAGAACCCAAGTGCAGGCAAGGATGGATGAGGAGGCAAGTTTCAAGGTTTGGGGGTGGATTTTAATAAACTCAAACTTATATGGCAAGAGCCAAACGGACAAAAAATGCAAAACAAAAACCCACGAGGGGGAAAACATGAAACAACACTAAATACACTACAAACGAAACACTTACTACATTCAGGGGGTTGGAAGTCAACAGATCAACACACAGAGGTCCGGGCGGGTTTGACAAATGAATCCACAAGGAACAGCAGAAACACCAGGGTAAAATACACAGAGGGCAATTACAGAGAATGCACACGATAGGTAGAACACAACAGGATTCAGGTGGTTGACGAGACAAACGGGGATACAAACGAGACACAGGCAATCAAGGACAATGAACAGGTAACAAGACAGGTGAAGACAATGATGGGGAAGACAGGCAAAGACAACGATGGGCCAAGCAGACAATGACGGGAAATCATGGGCAATGAGAAATCATGGGCAACAATGGTTGCGGGGCAGGCAATAGAACCAGATACATACAGGGGAAGACAATCAGAGAGAGAGAGAGACAGTAAGAGACAGACAGACAGACAGACCGACCGAGAGAATCAGACAGGCAGGGAGACAGAACTAGACAGGAAGAGGGAGCGAGAGAGAGAGATACAGGGAGAGAGAGAGAACGAGATACAGGGAGAGAGAGAGAGCAAGAGAGAGAACGAGAGAGAGAGAGAGCAAGAGAGAGAACGAGAGAGAGAGAGCAAGAGAGAGAACGAGAGAGAGAACGAGAGAGATAGCAAGAGAGAGAGCGAGACAGGACCAGACACAGAGAGAGAGCGAGAGAGAGAGAGCAAGAGAGAGAGCGAGACAGGACCAGACAGAGAGAGAGAGAGCAAGAGAGAGAGAGAGACAGGACCAGAGAGAGAGAGAGAGAGAGAGAGAGAGAGAGAGAGAGAGAGAGAGAGAGAGAGAGATCCCTCATCTTCTCACAGGACCAGAGAGAGAGAGAGAGAGAGAGAGAGAGAGAGAGAACCAGACAAGCAGAGAGAGAGAGAGAGAGAGAGAGAACCAGATAGGCAGAGAGAAAACCAGAGACATACAAAGTAAAGGCATTAGGCAATAAACAAGGCCAACATTACAGAGGCTGGGGCGTGAGTTCATGACAGAACCCCCCCCTCAAGGGACGGCTCCAGAAGTCCCAAGGAAGGTACCACCAAACCGGGCGGGTGGAGGGGGGAGCCAGTGGAGGGACAAGGCAAGGCAGAGGCTGAAGGACGGGCAAAGACAGAGGCAGACGGAGGGGTCGAGACAGAGGTGCGACAGGTCGAGACAAAGGCAGAGGGACAGGTCGAGACAGAGGTAGAGGTCAAGACAGAGGGACAGGTCGAGACAGAGGCAGAGGTCAAGACAGAGGGACAGGTCGAGACAGAGGCAGAGGGACAGGTCGAGACAGAGGTAGAGGTCAAGACAGAGGGACAGGTCGAGACAGAGGCAGAGGGACAGGTCGAGACAGAGGCAGAGGGGCAGGTCGAGACAGAGGGGCAGGTTGAGACAGAGGCAGTGGCACAGGTCGAGGGATGGGCAGATGCAGAATTAGGCAAAACACAGGACTGGGGAACATTGACAGGAACATAAACAGGAACCTTCACAGGCACAGTGATGTTGACGGTGACAGGAACGAGGACAGAGAAGACGGTGGGGACAGGTACAGTCACAGAAATGTTCACCAAAACTGGTGCAGGGAAAAGGGTCAAATGGACATCAACATTGACTGGGACTGGGACAGACACCGGAGTCGGCACCAGGACACGGACCGGGACAGGCACAGGGATAGTGACAGGCAGAGTCAGGGGGATCGTGACGGGCACAGGAATAAAGAGGGGCTTATGGCATTGGTGAGTAACGGGAGAAGGCTGGGACACAGGGGGCGGAGCAGGTTGGGACATAGGAGGTAGGATAGACTGGAAGGTGGGAGCAGGATCTGGATCGGGGGCAACTGCAACGGGATCAGGGGAGGCGCCAACGGGACCTGAGACGGGGCCAACTGGATCAGGGGCGGAGCCAATGGGATCGGGGGCGGCGCCGGCAGGACCAGGGGTGGAGCCATCAGGACAGGGGGTGGAGCCAACGGAAACAAGGGCGGCGCCAACTGGATCAGGGAAGGAGCCATTGGGACAAGGGGCGGAGCCAACATGGACGGGGGCGGAGCCAACAGGAACGGGGGTGGAGTCATTGGGACCGGGGGCGGCGTCATCGGGGCAGGGGGCGGAGCCAACGGAAACAAGGGCGGCGCCAACTGGATTGGGAGCGGCACCAACTGGATCAGGGGCGGAGCCATCGGAGCCAACAGGAACGGGGGCGGAGCCAACAGGAACATGTGCGGAGCCAACAGGAACATGGGCGGCACCAACTGGATTGGGGGCGGAGCCGTCAGGACCGGGGGCTGAGCCGTCTGGACCAGGGGCGGAGCCATCAGGACCGGGGACAGAGACTGGTTCACAGACGGGCTGACCTCTCGGCGGCGCGGGGTCGGGCTGACCTCTCGGCGGCGCGGGGTCCGGGTGACCTCTCGGCGGCGCGGGGTCGGGGTGACCTCTCGGCGGCTCAGGGTCTTCAGGGGCAAAGCCAGCAGGATGGCCGGCATCGAAACAGGCAGGCAGGTTACCGGCTGGAGGGCTGGAATCAGAACAGGCAAACAGATCGGCTGGAGGGCCGGAATCAGGACAGGCAAACAGGTTACCGGCCGGGGGGCCGGAATCAGGACAGGCAAACAGGTTACCGGCCGGGGGGCCGTAATCAGGACAGATAAACAGGTTACCGGCTGGAGGGTCGGAATCGGGACTGGCAAACAGGTTACCGGCTGGAGGGCCGGAATCAGGCCAGGCAGGAGGGGCGATGGCGACCATGTGAGGAATCTCGCCCGTGTTGGGGGTTCCAGCCAGGTGGTTGGCAGCGGGGGTCTCAACTGAGGTGACCACGCCGAGCTCCGGCTCTGGATCCGGTGACACGTCGGGTTCCGGCTCTGGCTCTGGGTCAGGCGCCGCGTCAGGCTCCGGCTCTGGCTGTGGGTCAGGCTGCAGGTCAGGCGACGTGTCGGGCTGCGAGTCACGCAACGCATAGGGCGTCGCATCGAGCTCCGGGTCGGGCGGCGCGTCGACAATGGCTGTCTTGTCCTCAACTGCCAGCAGAGCCTGCAGTGACTCCTCCAGATGATTCATGTTCAGCTGAACACTGGTTAGTCCGAACTGCAGGAGCCATGGTCTTTGCAGCAGAGTGTTCTTAATAATCCTCACCGCGACCAGCTGCCTCTTGGTGTCTCCACAGGTGTGGATCTCTGGCGACATCCTGTCGAGGAGAAGGTAAAACTCCTCCAACTGTTCAAAGCAGACGGATATATGGGGTTGGTCAGTCGAATGGGCCCTGGTGGGTGGTGACCGGGCTGCGTCGGGCTGAGCTGGAAGGCAGGCTGGCTCGGACTTGCAAGTCGGTGAGGGCTGAATGGACAGACAGGCAAGCTGGGGTTGATTGGGCGGACAGGCAGGCTTGGGCTGGTCAGGCAGACATGCAGGCTGGGGTGACGAACAGACAGGCTGGTGGTCCTCCAGAGGGGCTGTTGGACGTTTCTTACGGCGCCGAGTACGTCTGGACTTTCTGGAACGTGGCTTGGTGTCCTCCATCCAATAGTCCTCCGAATCGGACCAGCTCCACCAGTCTTTGTCTGTCTGAAATGGAGGGAGAGGTGAATAATGACCAGCCAGCCAGTCCGGAGCTCCTTCGTGGTGGACCAATGCCAGCTTGGTCTGCAGGTAGCCCACATGGATAGGTGCAGTCCTCTCCTTACGACCTGCTGGGTTCTGGTTTGGTGGATTCATTCTGTCACGATTTCAATACCAGAGAACCCAAGTGCAGGCAAGGATGGATGAGGAGGCAAGTTTCAAGGTTTGGGGGTGGATTTTAATAAACTCAAAATTGAATGGCAAGAGCCAAACGGACAAAAAATGCAAAACAAAAACCCACGAGGGGGAAAACATGAAACAACACTAAATACACTACAAACGAAACACTTACTACATTCAGGGGGTTGGAAGTCAACAGATCAACACACAGAGGTCCGGGCGGGTTTGACAAATGAATCCACAAGGAACAGCAGAAACACCAGGGTAAAATACACAGAGGGCAATTACAGAGAATGCACACGATAGGTAGAACACAACAGGATTCAGGTGGTTGACGAGACAAACGGGGATACAAACGAGACACAGGCAATCAAGGACAATGAACAGGTAACAAGACAGGTGAAGACAATGATGGGGAAGACAGGCAAAGACAACGATGGGCCAAGCAGACAATGACGGGAAATCATGGGCAATGAGAAATCATGGGCAACAATGGTTGTGGGGCAGGCAATAGAACCAGATACATACAGGGGAAGACAATCAGAGAGAGAGAGAGACAGTAAGAGACAGACAGACAGACAGACCGACCGAGAGAATCAGACAGGCAGGGAGACAGAACTAGACAGGAAGAGGGAGCGAGATACAGAGAGGGAGAGAGAGAGAGAGAGATACAGGGAGAGAGAGAGAACGAGATACAGGGAGAGAGAGAGAACGAGAGAGAGAGAGCAAAAGAGAGAACGAGAGAGAGAGAGCAAGAGAGAGAACGAGAGAGAGAGAGCAAGAGAGAGAACGAGACAGGACCAGACCAGAGAGAGAGAGAGAGAGAGAGAGAGAGAGAGAGAGAGAGAGAGAGAGCAAGAGAGAGAGCGAGACAGGACCAGACAGAGAGAGAGAGAGAGAGAGAGAGCAAGAGAGAGAGCGAGACAGGACCAGACAGAGAGAGAGAGAGAGAGAGAGAGAGAGAGAGAGGACCAGAGAGAGAGAGAGAGAGACAGAGAGAGAGAGAGAGAGGACCAGAGAGAGAGAGAGAGAGAGAGAGAGAGAGAGAGAGCCAGACAGGCAGAGAGAGAGAGATAGAGACAGAACCAGACAGGCAGAGAGAAAACTAGAGACATACAAAGTAAAGGCATTAGGCAATAAACAAGGCCAACATTACAGAGGCTGGGGCGTGAGTTCATGACAGCCCCCAATGGTGCCAAAAAGGGAGCAGTGCGGAGGGTTGGTACCTTGCACAAGGTATGTCGATCATAGAGGAGAATGGGAGAGAGTACTGGTTAATTACTTCCCCCACCAACCTGGCGCGGGTCGGGAGTTGAACCAACAACCTTTTGGATACAAGTCTGATGCCCTAACCGCTTACCCATGACTGCCTTACATGACTTCACTACCTGAATCGTATAATGTGTCTTCATACATGTATTTACTTACTGTACATTTACAACAGATATTTCACTGACTTTCTTACAGGCCAACATCAAGTGTTATTGAAACTGAAAGAATGTATTGTCTCTCAGTACAAGACAGTGCAAGAATATGATCACCTACCAGGACAGAATGTCTTGCTGACTGAGCGCTACACTCAGCTGTTGATCATTGAGAAACACAGACAGAAAGAAGAGAGAGAGAAGGAGATGCGCATTAGTGGAGCAGGGTTCTTTGGTGACAGACAGAAGGAATATAAAAGTATTACTGTGGACCAGCTCTTTAAACCCAATGACCATGGGGATGTTCCCAAAACAGTCATTCTCCAGGGCAACTCTGGACATGGCAAATCCTTTACCGCTCAGAAAATCATGTTGGACTGGGCTTCAGGAAGCCTCTACCAGGATCACTTTGAGCTCGTTTTACACCTCAGCAGCAAGGAACTCAACCATTTATACAAAGACAGACAACAGAGTAGTGTTTTAGATCTTGTTAAGGTTGAGGAGGAATTTATCCCACTGGTTCAGAAGAAATTGAAGGAATCACCACAGAAGGTACTTCTACTTATTGATGGATTTGATGAACTTCAGTTCACAGTAAGTGAACTCCGAAAGTCTCCTGTGAAAGAACTTTCCACACCAGCTCCTGTTGATGCCATTGTGGGCGCTCTGCTGAAGGGGAACATCCTATCTGCGTGCCACCGGCTGGTCACCACCAGGCCCACAGCTTCAGACGAACTGAACAAGCTCCTCAAACGTCCTGTGCGCTGCACTGAGATTCTGGGCTTCTCTGAGGAGGGCGTACATGACTACTTCAAGATGTTCTGCAAAGATGAGAAGTTCAAGGAGGAGGCACTAGGCAGAGTGAAGGAAGATGAAACTCTCTACACCTCCTGCTTCATTCCTGTCATCTGCTGGATTGTCTGCACTGTATTTAGGGAGCACATGGAAAAGCACATAGAAGTAAGTCATGCTTTGGAAACAACCACCTCCATATTTGTCCACTTTGTGAAAAATCAGCTTGAGCACCACTGCCAGGGTTTGAATCATCCCGTGCCAGATCTACTGAGGAGCCTCGGCCAGCTGGCAGAGAGTGGCTTACAGAAGCAGCAGGTTCTGTTCGACAAGGGAAGTGTGGAAGGCACAGTCTCAGATCTCACTAGTGTTCCCTTCTTGTGTAAATTCCTGCTGAAGGAGACCGTGGAAAAGAAGGAAATGTTCAGTTTCATGCATCTGAGCTTTCAGGAGTTCTTCGCTGCACTCCACTACACATCAGACGAGGATCAAGAGAATGTCAAAGAGATGCTTGAATTAGTTGAGCCACAG
>NW_026945983.1:272500-282500 GCF_034702125.1 Engraulis encrasicolus
TCACCTTACCTGGGCTCATTTCCATTATCCTAGCTCTCTCCTGGCCACCTTACCTCACCTTACCTGGGGTTACTCCCAATATCCAAGCTCCCTTCCTCCTTACCTCACCTCACCTTACCTGGGGTTACTCCCAATATCCTAGCTCCCTTCCTCCTTACCTCACCTCACCTTACCTAGGGTTACTCCCAATATCCTAGCTATCTCCTGGCCACCTTACCTTAGCTCACCTTACCTGGGGTTATTTCCCTATATCCTAGCTCCCTTCCTCCCCGGGTGCCTGTGGCCTCGCGATGACATCGCAAGACGTAATTGACAGCAGAAGTCAAATTCAAGCTGATATCCAAAGCATATTATAAGCCCACAATCTTTACTTACTGATATCCAAAGGCAGCATATTATAAGCCCATAGTCTTAATTTACTGATATCCAAAGGCAGCATATTATAAGCCCATAGTCTTTACTTGGAAGGTGAAAAAGTGGATCGCACTCTGGTTCTTCTTTTCTTCTTTTTTATTTTGTATTATTTACATAGCAGCCCATAGTCTTTACTTACTCATCACAGAAAGTCTCCTGCAGGTTTCCTGGTAGCTGACATACATTATAAGCTCAGAAGTGTCACACACACACACACACGCACGCACGCACGCACACACACACACACACACACACACACACACACACACACACACACACACACACACACACACACACACACACACACACACACACACAAACACAGACATACGTGCCACACACACACACACACACACACACACACACACACACACACACACACACACACACACACACACACACACACACACACACACACACGTGCCACACACACACACACACACACACACACACACACACACACACACACACACCATTTATTAACACCTGATGTGCAAAGACTCCTGCGGATGTCACCAACCTGGTATTGGGACCTCCCTAGTCACCAGAGGTAGTACCAGGTGACCCACAGGAGGTATGAGGACCTCACCAGTCACTAGAGGTGACCAGAGTAAAATTATTATTACCAGGAAACTCACCAGACACATCACAGCTCATTCACACAGCAAGCGTGGGGGGCGAGGGTGAAACGTGCATTTTTCCAATGGGGTTTCATTTCTGGTGAGTTAGAATGTCCATACCACCAAACGCCCATGCAATGCCTCTGCCTTTGACTTCAACGTTTAACGCATCATGGCAGATTAAGACAAAGACAGTCCTAACCAAGTACTGTTATGTAGAAAGTACCACATTTCAAACTGATTTGATGTGACCCGATTTTCTGTCTTTTTTTCTGAAGAAAATGATGATTTTATTACAATATTCTAATGTGAATTCCTCAATTCATGTTTTTTATGAACTGGAAGGCCACAATATGAAAAAAATAAACAAATGAATGATTGGAATAGTTCAAAATGTGGGCAATGCATCTACAAGCCATGAAAGTGAAACATTATTGATTATTACATTACATTACATTACATTGCATTTGGCAGACGCTTTATAACCTTTATTGCCTACAAAACCATCACAGGAACGGCCCCAGCGTATCTGAAGGACCTACTAACGCCCTATGTTACTGGAAGAGAACTGCGCTCATCCAGCACAAGCCGTCTGGCTCTACCATCCAGTCGCTCTAGGTACTCCCAGTCAAGATTGTTCTCCGTTGTGGTACCCAAGTGGTGGAACGGTCTCCCAGAGGCAGCAAGACTAAGCACATCTCTTGCAGCCTTCAAGAAACAACTGAAGACCTTCCTCTTTCGAGAGAATCTACTAGACTAATGCTTGAACTGGCCTTGCCCCAGGGCAGACTCCTGACATTGTCAGGGTCTTAAAACCCAAGGCCACCCTCAGAAGGAAATGGAGACGAAGGACAGAAATGCAGAGAATTAGAGTTCGTTCAAACTTAGTTTTACTTAGTTCAAAGTCAAGTTGACAAAATCCAAGCAATTCTTCATCAGGCAAAAATCGAAAACAAAAACAAAGAGCCAAGAGTTCAGTCTTTCAAAAAGGGCATCAAAAAGGCAACAGTTCTTGGGAAAGTCAAAGTTCAAAAATCATATGCAGCATTCCATGGCAACAAAAGGGTTAAATCCCAAATCTTCAATTCCAACAAAAGCAGTCTTCCAAGTGTCCAAAATACAACAATGATCAAAGTCCATAATCCACAAAGAAAGTCCAAAGCAAAAATCCTCTTCAAGCAAAAGTAAGTCATAAACAAAGTTCCAAAGTCAAAAAACAGCAGTTCAAAAATAGCAGTGGCAAAAATCAGGGACAAGTACTCACATGTGGCTTTCAGGAGATCTCAGCAGAGTCAAAAGGAAACAAAGGCTTTAAATAGGTAACCCAATCAATTCACCATCAATGATTCAATTAACCAATAACAAAAAGACAGGTGTAGTCAATGGCAAAGGGTAAAACAAAAATACAAAGATAAATGGCGACATCTAGTGGCAAGATTAAAGAGCAGCAGGCACAATTGTCCACAGAACCTGACAGAACCCCCCCCTCTAAGATCGTCTCCTGACGATCCCAGGGCGATCAGGATGCAAGCGATGGAAGTCTCTAACCAAGGAGCGGTCAAGCACATCCCTGGACGGTACCCAGGAGCGCTCCTCAGGACCATACCCCTCCCAGTCCACGAGGTACTGAAGAGACCCCCGAACACGGCGGGAATCCAGGAGTCGGTTGACCGTGTAGGTGGCATGGCCATCGATGAGTCGAGGAGGAGGTGGCGGCCGAGGAGTAGGAGCCAGTGGGGAAGTGACCACTGGGCGGAGACGGGAGACATGGAAGGTCGGGTGGACCCTCATAGAGCGAGGGAGCTGCAGAGTGTAGGCCACAGGGTTGATCCTGCGGAGGACTTTGAAGGGACCAACGAACCGGGGCGCCAACTTCCTGTTCTCCACCCTCAGTGGAAGATCCCGAGCCGAGAGCCAGACCCTCTGACCAGGTCGGAAGGTGACCAACCTCCGACGGCGATTGGACTGCTGCTGGTACCGCCGAGAGGCTTTCAGCAAGGCTCGTCTGGCTCTACCCCATGTACGCCGACACCGCCGAACAAACTGCTGGGCTGACGGGACCCCTGCATCCACCTCCTGCTCAGGGAACAAAGATGGTTGGTAACCAAACTGACACTCAAAGGGTGACATACCTATAGCTGAGCATTTCAGTGTGTTATGAGCATATTCAGCCCAAGGGAGCTGGGAGCACCAGGAGGTGGGATTGTTCGAGACCAAGCATCTCAGGGTGGCTTCAAGATCTTGATTCAGTCTCTCAGTCTGCCCGTTAGACTGGGGATGGAAGCCAGACGAGAGGCTCACAGTCGCCCCGATCAGCTTGCAGAAGGCACGCCAGAAGCAGGAGGTAAACTGGGGTCCACGGTCGGAGACGAGATCCTGGGGAAGACCAAAGACTCGAAACACATGGTCACATATGAGTCTGGCAGTCTCAGAGGCAGAGGGCAATTTGGGCAAAGGTAAGAAGCGACAGGCTTTAGAGAATCTATCAATAATGACTAGAATGGTGGTGTTACCTTCAGAGGCAGGGAGGCCAGTAATGAAGTCAAGGGAGAGGTGTGACCACGGTCTGCGGGGTATGGGCAGTGGGTGGAGCAGGCCCTGGGGTCTCTGGCGTGGATCCTTCCCCTGGACGCAGTTGTGACAGCTGGCCACGAATGTCTGCACGTCCGTCTTCATAGTAGGCCACCAGAAGCGCCGCTCAAGGAACTCCAGTGTTCGAGATGCCCCTGGATGGACCGCCAGTCGACAAGAGTGACCCCATTGGAGAACTTGACCACGTGCAGACCTGGGAACAAACAAGAGACCTGCAGGAACATTATCAGGGGCAGGGTCATTGCGCAGGGCCTGCTGAACTACAGATGTTATGCCCCAGCGCACTGGTGCAATGACTCGGGAACTAGGGATGATTGTTTCAGGTGGGCTCTCTAGGCTTTCTGACTGAAATAGGCGTGAGAGCGCATCAGGTTTGACATTTTTTGAGCCTGGTCTGTAGGAGATGTTAAAGTCAAATCTGTTGAAGAAGAGAGCCCACCTGGCCTGTCGGGGATTTAGGCGCTTGGCCTGCTGGATATACTGCAGATTCTTATGATCTGTCCACACTAGGAAGGAATGTTGAGCCCCCTCCAACCACTGCCTCCACTCCTCCAATGCCAGTTTAACAGCCAGGAGCTCTCGATTTCCAATGTCATAGTTCTCCTCTGACGGAGAGAGCTTGCGAGAGAAAAAGGCACAAGGATGGATTTTACCGTCAGAGGATCTTTGGGAGAGGACCGCGCCAACCCCTACATTAGAGGCATCCACCTCCACGATGAAGGGTCGAGTGGGATCTGGATTTTGGAGAATGGGAGCAGAGGAGAAGTGTTGCTTCAGAGTCTGAAAGGCCTGGCTAGCCTCAGTAGTCCATGAGAAGGGGGAGTTGCATTTTCGTGTGAGTGCAGAGATGGGGGCCGCAATGGAGCTGAAGTTGCGGATGATATATATAAACCTCCGGTAGAAATTTGCAAAGCCCAAGAATCTCTGCGTCTCCTTGATTGTGATGGGGGCAGGCCAATCCCGTACTGCTTCCACCTTCTTAGGGTCCATGAGGATCCTCCCCTCCGAGATGACATAGCCAAGGAAGGCCACTTTGGGAACGTGGAACTCACATTTTTCAGCTTTTACAAAAAGGTGGTTTTTGAGGAGACGAGTGAGTACCTGTCGGACATGCTGGACGTGCTCGGAATGGTTCTTGGAAAATATTAAAATATCATCTAAATAAACAAAAACAAATCTGTCCAGCATGTCACGAAGAACATCATTTATCAAGGCCTGGAAGACAGCAGGGGCGTTTGTGAGTCCAAAGGGCATGACCCGGTATTCATAGTGGCCAGTAGGGGTGTTAAATGCTGTCTTCCACTCATCTCCTTTGCGTATTCTGACCAGATGGTAGGCGTTGCGAAGATCGAGTTTGGTGAAGATGGTGGCATTTTGCAGGAGTTCAAAAACTGATGACATAAGTGGCAGGGGGTAACGGTTTCGGACAGTGATCTTGTTGAGTCCTCGATAATCAATGCACGGCCTCAGGCCTCCGTCCTTCTTTCCCACGAAGAAGAAGCCCGCGCCAGCAGGAGAAGAGGAGGGTCGAATGAAGCCTGAGGACAGTGATTCCTTGAGATATTCTTCCATGGCCACGCGTTCTGGAGCAGAAAGTGAGAAGATGCGACCCCTAGGTGGGCAAGTGCCGGGAAGCAGTTCAATGGCACAGTCATAGGCTCTATGAGGTGGTAGGGCTGCTGCTTTACCTTTGCTGAATACTTCTGCCAAGTTATGATACTCAGGAGGGACTCGGGACAACTCGGGAGGGGCTTGGGACAACTCGGGAGACTTGAGAAACTCGGGACAGGAACTTGGGACGAGACAGCTGGCATGGCAGTTAGGGCCCCACTGGAGGATCTTGCCGGAGGCCCAATCAAGATGAGGGTTGTGGCGAGTCAGCCAGGGGAATCCAAGGACTATGGGAAACTCTTTGGCCTGGATCAAGTGGAATGACAGTTGCTCCTGGTGACTGTCGATCCGTGCATGAATGGTAGAGGTTATTCTATCTACTAGGCCACCACCCAAAGGCCGGCCATCTAGGGCAGTTACTGACAGAGGGGAGTCAATGGTAGAGGTGGGAATCCCAAGATGTTGTGCTAGGGAAAGGTCCATGAAATTACCAGCAGCCCCAGAGTCAACAAAGGCCTGCAGAGTGTGTGACTGGTCATCCCAGGAGAGTGTGACAGGAACGAAGAATCCGGTTGTAGGGAGACCAGGAGATGATGTCACCCCCGTCACAGATCTCCTGGGGCTGGACGGGGTTTGGCTTTTCCCTGAAGCTCCGGGCAGTTGCTGCGAAAGTGTCCTGGCTTTCCGCAGTAGAGGCAGCAGCGCTCCTTCATGCGCCTCTCACGTTCCGCCTGTGACAGTCGGGTTCCCCCCAGCTGCATGGGCTCTGGTCCTCCATCAGAAGAGTCGACTGCTGGGGTGCTATGGGCTGGAACTGCAAAGGAGAACATGCTTCTTGGGGCTTTGTTTCTTTCCTGCAGCCGATTGTCCAGCCGGATGACTCGGGAGATCAGTGACTCAAGGTTTTCGGCCTCCTCCCACGAAGCTAGCTGATCTTTAATGCGGTCAGCCAAACCACAGTAGAATGTAGCGAGCAGGGCCTGCTCACCCCAGCCGCTCTCCGCTGCTAGGGTGCGGAACTGAATGGCATAGTCCGCAGCAGACTGGCGCCCCTGACGAAGCTGAAGTAGTTTGTTGGCTGCTGTGCGACTACTGACCTCTGGGGAGAAGACCTTCAACATCTCCTTGGAGAAGGATTCGAAGGATCCGCAGACAGAGCTTTTGCTTTCGTAGAGAGCTGTAGCCCAGGCCAGGGCTTTTCCGGTCAAGAGGGTGATAACATAGGCCACTCTAGAGTGCTCTGTCGGGTAGGCAGCAGGCTGGAGGTCGAAGGACAGATGACACTGGGTCAGAAAACCCCTGCAGCCTTTTGGGTCTCCACTGTACCTCTCTGGCGTTGGCAGGCGGGGCTCACGGCTGGGCACAGGGCGGGACTCTGATGGCGTGTTGGAGGATGTGGCTGTAGAGGCTGGAGCGGTCGGAGAGGCTAGCAAGGTTGGAATGGCTATAGTAGGCGGAGTGGTTTGAGTGACTGGAGTGTCTGAAGGACCTGGTTGTATAGGCTGTAAACACTGGAGGGCCTGTTGAATCACAGTCAATATGCCAGCTTGCCTTCTCATCTCAGCCCCCCACTGGGTTAAGACCTGTTCATGACGACGCATGGTGTCATCTTGGCTGCCGACGGCCGTCGTCAGGTGCTGGAGGACGAGTGCCAGGTCTGTAGGGTCAGTTGGTGGTGAAGGGTGAGACACTGGCACCGGATCCGGTTCACGAAGTGGCATATTCTCTGCTCCATCCATTGTTGGCTGAGATCTTCTGTCAGGGTCTTAAAACCCAAGGCCACCCTCAGAAGGAAATGGAGACGAAGGACAGAAATGCAGAGAATTAGAGTTCGTTCAAACTTAGTTTTACTTAGTTCAAAGTCAAGTTGACAAAATCCAAGCAATTCTTCAACAGGCAAACATTCCAAAACAAAAACAAAGAGGCAAGAGTTCAGTCTTTCAAAAAAGGGCATCAAAAAGGCAACAGTTCTTGGGAAAGTCAAAGTCCAAAAATCATATGCAGCATTCCATGGCAACAAAAGGGTTAAATCCCAAATCTTCAATTCCAACAAAAGCAGTCTTCCAAGTGTCCAAAATACAACAATGATCAAAGTCCATAATCCACAAAGAAAGTCCAAAGCAAAAATCCTCTTCAAGCAAAAGTATGTCATAAACAAAGTTCCAAAGTCAAAAAAAAAACAGCAGTTCAAAAATAGCAGTAGCAAAAATCAGGGACAAGTACTCACATGTGGCTTTCAGGAGATCTCAGCAGAGTCAAAAGGAAACAAAGGCTTTAAATAGGTAACCCAATCAATTCACCATCAATGATTCAATTAACCAATAACAAAAAGACAGGTGTAGTCAATGGCAAAGGGTAAAACAAAAATACAAAGATAAATGGCGACATCTAGTGGCAAGATTAAAGAGCAGCAGGCACAATTGTCCACAGAACCTGACAGACATGATGTTTAGTTTAGTTTAGTTTGTGTGTGTGTACTCGTTATTTACTCTTTAAATAAAAAATAAAAAAAAGAAAAGAAACTAACCCCTCTCTGCAACTGCACTTGTTGTTCTGTATATCTCCTGTGCACATTGTATTTGCTTGTGATGTTGGCTTGAATATGTCCTCTTTTGAAAGTCACTTTGGTTATAAAGCGTCTGCCAAATGCAATATAATGTAATGTAATGTAATATAACCAAAGCGACTTTCAAAAGAGGACATAATCAAGCCAACATCACATTTGATTATGTTCACATTATGGAAATAAGTACGTTTTTCATGATATTGTAACTATATGGCCAGGACCTGTACACATTCATCACTGAGTGAGTATAATGTCCACCAGATGGTGCTGTTCTCCAACGGCATCAGAGCTGAGAACCACAACTGCCACTGCTGCTACATACACAGTGGACAGAGGAGAGAGCTCCAGGACTCTCTCTCTCTCTCTCTCTCTCTCTCTCTCTCTCTCCCTCCCTCCCTATCCTCTCTCTCTCTCTCTCTCTCTCTCTCTCTCTCTCTCTCTCTCTCTCTCTCTCTCTCTCTCTCTCTCTCTCCCTCCCTATCCTCTCTCTCTCTCTCTCTCTCCCTCCCTATCCTCTCTCTCTCTCTCCCTCCCTATCCTCTCTCTCTCTCTCTCTCTCTCTCTCTCTCTCTCTCTCTCCCTCCCTATCCTCTCTCTCTCTCTCCCTCCCTATGCCCCTCTCTCTCTCTCTCTCTCTCTCTCTCTCTCTCTCTCCCTCCCTATCCCTCTCTCTCTCTCTCTCTCTCTCTCTCTCTCCCTCCTCCATATCCTCTCTCTCTCTCTCTCTCTCTCTCTCTCTCTCCCCCTGCCTATCCTCTCTCTCTCTGTGTCTCTCTCTCTGTCTCTCTCCCTCCCTATCCTCTCTCTCTCTCTCTCTCTCTCTCTCTCTCTCTCTCTCTCTCTCTCTCTCTCTCTGTCTCTCTCTCTCTCTCTTTCGCTCTTTCCCTCCCTATCCTCTCTATCTCTCTCTCCCTCTCTCCCTCCCTATCCTCCCTCTCTCTCTCTCTCTCTCTCTCCCTCCCTCCCTCTCTCCCTCCCCTATCCTCCCTCTCTCTCTCTCTCTCCCTCTCTCTCTTTCCCTCCCTCCCTCTCTCTCTCTCTTTCCCTCCCTCCCTCTCTCTGCCCCTCTCTCTCTCTCTCCCTCTCCCCTCTCTCTTTCCCTCTCTCTCTCTCTCTCCCTCCCTCCCTATCCTCTCTCTCTCTCTCCCTCCCTATCCTCTCTCTCTCTCTCTCTCTCCCTCCCTATCCTCTCTCTCTCTCCCCCTGCCTATCCTCTCTCTCTCTGTGTCTCTCTCTCTGTCTCTCTCCCTCTCTCTCTCTCTCTCTCTCTCTCTCTCTCTATCTTCTCTCTGTCTCTTTCCCTATCCTCTCTCCCTCTCTCCCTCCCTATCCTCCCTCTCTCTCTTTCTCTCTCTCTCTCTATCCCTCCCTGGCCCCCCCCCCCCCCACCCCCCCTCTCTCTCTCTCTCTCTTGTCTTGGACATACACATATTGTAGCTGTCGTATAACACATGACACATGACTCCACAGAAGAAGAAATATAGCTAGGGCCAGGCCTCTACACTTAACTTTTTCATTAGGAGCACCTGTGCCCCCAAGTGAAAAAAATTAGGGGCACAGATACAAATTTAGGAGCACAGTGAGTTTTTGTGACGCAGGTGGGTCATTTCACATGAAATCGGACACTTTGGGACCCGACCGACACGGATTTCAGTCATACTTGCTGTGCCTGTTTAGTAGCAAGGTAGCATCCCAGAACTGCATTTTTGTGAATCTGACACCAAGAGGGAGAAACAGACTAGCGAAGGTTTACATGGGATGAAATTGGTCAGGGGGGCAGATTTTTTACAGGAGAGATCAGAGAGGCAATTACACTTCTGTCCTGAAAATACAATGACATGACATGCTGTGTCCTACCCGTGGGTTACACTTTTTTTTTTTAAATTGCATTTGGTACCACAGAAACAGCAACTCAATAATCTGAACATTACCCTTAGAAAATATAACATTGTTCTATAGGCCTACTTGCATTTTAGAAATGAAACAAAAAAGAGTGGATGCCAACAAAACACATTTCCTCTAAATAACAATTTGGAAATATTGAAGGTTTGCACATCAAAAACGTGCCTTACACCCCGAGACTGTCTGCTGCTACTGATACTGACTTCACATGACGTGACGTGATGATGATGACAGTTGAGGCAGTGAGCATACAGAGAGAGCCTGCTATGTGTCCTCCCTTGCCAACGTCTCAGGA
>NW_026945983.1:286773-289273 GCF_034702125.1 Engraulis encrasicolus
ATAAAATTTTTTTATAATTTGTGTTGTTGCCATGGCAACGGTTTTCTGACAGGTACGCCTGACCAAAAATCACTGATCTAAGTCTCATCATCATCACTTTTCATATTTTTTTACATTTTCATCAGCATCAGACACCCTTGTGAACATTTGAAGTGGTCTGAAGCAAATAATAACCAAAATTGATGTGCTTTTCCCAAGTTAGATGGAAAATACATGAAGGTGACATTTTGGGCAATAAAAACAGGAAATGACGTCATAATGATGTCATAATATCCAATAATGACACCAAACTGATGTCATTCATAGATCTTTGGCTGAAGATCATCCCCTCCAAGTTTGGTGGTCATACAGCATTCGTTTCCTAAGTTATGAGGGGGGTGGTCAAAAGAGCCCCCCCCCGGTCCCAGGAATGCCAAAAAAGCCCTGTCTGGATAGGGTTAAGACCAGTTAAAAGAGGGAGCATGTCGCTAAGCTAGTGAAAGTCAATGGATCCGTGTAGCATTGTAGCATCGCAGTCAACGATTTTAACTGTAGTAAGCCCCAAAATAGTGGCATACCCCTTTATGTTGGGGGTTTGATGTCCTGGGGGAGTGGAGACGCAGCTGGACTGCCCTACAAAGCAAAAAGGCAGTAACTGCGCAGAGCTCAAAACTGAATACGTTGACATTAAAATGATCCTGCAATCCAGTATAAGTGGTTGTTGTAAGATTATTGACATGTGACAGTTTTGTTACTTTATATACCACCTTTTTTGCAGATCAAACATTCTATTTAACTTTAGACTTATGATATATATGACATTAAAGTCATAGTAAATCATTTTATACAGCAATGCCTTTTTGCTTTGTAGGGCAGCTGGAGCATTCTTCCAAATGACATCCTTTACTGTTTTTGATTGAAACAGTCTCAAAATACACTTTGCACAGATTTAGCTAAAAATGCCCATTCACTACCATTCAAAATGTCAAGCCTATTGTGCCACCCTTTACCATCATTCAAATTTTTCTGGAAATGTTCAAGGGAGTTATATATACGTGATAATGCAAAGGAACAATACTGCAAGAGCAGAGTTAGGTATTGCAAAGTCTTCATTTTCGAGGGCCGTTTGATGCACCCTAACACGCCTCACATGCACACACTCATACATAAACACACACATACACACACACACACATGCATACACACACACACGCACGCGTGCACGCATGCACACACACACACATGCAAACAGAAAGAGACACGGTAACACTTTCTATGAAGCCCATATCTATAGCGCATTATGAGCGCATTTATAACAAATTATAATGCACATTATAATTACTTACAACGCATTACGACTACACCGATGATGTTTCATGATGCTTTATGTTAACAGTAATGAATAACCATGAATCTAGCTTATAACACTTTATAAATCCAAGGGTATTATGACTGTTCATGACTGGATATAAACTACAGGCGGCCTGATGGGGCTTACAGTACATTATGATGCATTATAGATGTGCATTATACAGTGCATTATAGATGCATCCATATGAACTTCACTTTACTTAGAGCACACATTGACGACTTATGATCTCACATGAAACATTATAGCATCGTATGAGTCCTTATGACAGTTCATCATCCAGGTCTGTGCATAGAGGGGTATAGGTACTCATAATGTACTAAGCCCCATCAGACAGCCTGTTGTTTATAGCCAGTCATGAGCACTCATGCCACCCTTGGATTTATAAAGCATTATAAGCCAGATTCATAGTTATTCATAACTGTTAATATAAAGCACCATGAACCATTATGAGTGTAGTCATAATACGTTGTAAGTAATTATAATGTGCATTATAATTTGTTATAAATGCGCTTATAATGTTGGCTTTAAGTAAAGTGTTACCAGAGACACACAAAAATGCACGCTTGATGCACGCACACACACACACACACACACACACACACACACACACACACACACACACACACACACACACACACACACACACACACACACACACACACACACACACACACACACACATAGAAATGGACACGCATGCACGCACGTACAAACACTAACACACATACACATACACATACACACACACACACACACTCACATGCGCTCTCTTTCTCTTTCTCTCTCTCTCTTGTGTCTTTCTTGTTGATTATGATTGGTTCATTCTTGATTGCTTGATTGTGATTGGCTCATTCTTGATTGCTTGATTTTGATTGGCTCATTCTTTGTTCCCTCAGGTGGTGGGCGTGGCCCAAGCCATCAACAAGAAATGTGGAGACAACACACACTTCACAGAACAAGACGAGAAGGTACACACACACACACACACACACACACACACACACACACACACACACACACACACACACACACACACACACACACACACACACACACACACACACACACACACACACACACACACACACACACACACACACTTCACAGAACAAGACGAGAAGGTACACACACACACACACACACACACAC
>NW_026945983.1:310716-313216 GCF_034702125.1 Engraulis encrasicolus
TCCATTTCATGTTGCTTCCCTGAACGACCCTGGTTGTAAAACGCCCTTGATGCTAACCACCAATGACTATCCACTGCCCTTGATGCTAACCACCAATGACTATCCACTGCCCTTGATGCTAACCACCAATGACTATCCACTGCCCTTGATGCTAACCACCAATGACTATTCAGTTCTCGGCCCCTTACTACCGTACAGTCATTGGCGGGATAAATATTTGTATTTATTATATATATATATATATATATATATATATATATATATATATATATATATATATATATATATTAGGGCTGTCATTTTAACGCGTTAATTCGATTAATTAATTACAAGGCGCATTAACGCGTTGTAAAAATTAATGGCATTAATTATTTATGGGTAGACATACGTTCTAAGCGCATGGCGTGGCAACTGAATTCACTCACTCATGCTGTGATAAATACAAGCCGTCCGTCAACTTCTAAAGCTAAAATACAATAAATACAACAAATACAGACACTTTTCTGTCTTTTTTCATGAACAAAAGCATATGTTTGTATTTAATTATTTTTAGATATTTTTGAATTATTACGAGATATGCCAGTTGACGCTGCATTGCTGCGAACAGCTGTTCAGTTAAAAAAATAGCTGTGGACCAACAACGTTTTCCTTCAATTAACACAAGCAATCAGACAATCTCTACAGCTTAAATACAACTAATAACATGTCAGACAAAATGTGGTGTTTTTCCCATTATCGATTTGTCTATATTTGATAACTTTTAGAAAGCATTTTATCAGGAGATGTAAGCTACAAGTCTGCGCTCGGCAGCTGGTTCATCTGATGTGAATACAGGCGCATTTCAAGACAGTTTATCATTTGATTTGGCCATGGCAGTTGTATAATAGTTGGACTTGTGGTAGGCCTACTTAAATCTTTCATACAACTATTGCCCAGCATGCAAATGCATTGACTGTTCAGGCTTTGAAACACACGACGCAAATATTTGTGTTCATGATGTGTGACCGCGGTAGCCAAGCTACTACATAGAGCCGACCGCAATTTCAGCAGAGGTTTCTGCTCATCGGCAGAACAACACTTGTATATTCACTACAACATCAAACCACTTGATAGATAATCGCTACCTTTTCCACGCTGCACATAAGAATCAAAATATTACAGGCTCCGAAATTACCCCATGACACAAGCTACAGTGCAAGTGTCAACAGCGCAGAGTAGCATAGGGATTTCAATTTGACAGCACAAAGTCATCGCTGGAAGATCACAAGTGCTGGAAGATGATCTTCTCAAGTTGGGTTGTGATTACAGCGATTTGAGTGATACATGCCACGTTCAGAATAAAATAATACCACTGTGCCACAGATGTCAAGTTGACAACTTTGATCGCTAACTTCCACTGACACCTCAGACACTGACGTTTTCTAGCTTCAACCAATCGCTATAGCCTACAGAGATAGGATGTCTTACCTTTCGTGCAGATAGTTTGGAGAAGTTTACATCAGTCAGTCTTTCTTGTCCTGTCTTATATCCATAGAATATTTTGGTGTAGAATCAATGTTTAGTCCAAGCAAGGGTTATTGGCTAGCTCAGTGCAGTTATCATTCCTGGCTAATCCAGCTCCCCAAAATGTAAACAAAACGTGAATGAATGCACGTCATCTGTTTCATCAGGGGGTGTTCCCATTTCCTTGAACTCTGACCTTTTCAGATAGATAGATAGATAGATAGATAGATAGATAGATAGATAGATAGATAGATAGATAGATAGATAGATAGATAGATAGATAGATAGATAGATAGATAGATAGATAGATAGATAGATAGATAGATAGATACTGTAGACTCATTTTTTGTGTTTGCTAATGTAGCCTATTTATTCACTAACTCTGTTTACCAGGCCTATTTTAACATATTAGTACATCATAGGGCTTATAGGCCTATTGTAATTATTATTATTATTACTACTACTACTACTACTACTACTACTACTATTATTATTATTATTATTATTATTATTATTATTATTATTATTATTATTGTTTCGCGTCATGAAAAGAACATACGAGTAAGTGCGATTAATTAGATTAATTAATTACAAATTCTGTAATTAATTAGATTAATTTTTTTTAATCTACTGACAGCCCTAATATATATATATATCAGTTTCACTGTATTTAAATGTGCTTTATAAATAACATTTACTTACTTACTATACTTACTTACTAAAATCGGCGGCTGCTCTGAAGCTTGTAACAAAACGATAGTAGTAAACCCACGTAGCCACTACGGTGTGGTATTGTAACGAAACAATAGTAGTAAACCCATGTAGCCACTACGGTGTGGTATTGTAACGAAACAATAGTAGTTAACCCACATACCCACTACGGTGTGGTATTGTAACGAAACGATAGTAGTAAACCCATGTAGACACTACGGTGTGGTATTGCGATGAGCAAGGCTAGCCGTCAGCTGTATGCTGTTGGAGTTTGCTTGTAAGCTAA
>NW_026945983.1:333216-335716 GCF_034702125.1 Engraulis encrasicolus
TCGAAAGTGCTCTGCAATGCTGTTGGAAGGTCTTATGTGTATGGTCTGTGTGTGTGTGTGTAATATGGTGTGTGTGTGTGTGTGTGTGTGTGTGTGTGTGTGTGTGTGTGTGTGTGTGTGTGTGTGTGTGTGTGTGTGTGTGTGTGTGTGTATCAGGACCTGATGAACCGAGAGAAGAGAGATAAGATCCCCAGCATGCAGGTCTCCTTCATAGACGCCATCTGCACACAGCTCTACGAGGTACACACACACACACACACACACACACACACACACACACACACACACACACACACACACACACACACACACATACACCAGAACACACACACACACACACACACACACACACACACACACACACACACACACACACACACACACACACACACACACACACACACACACACCAGAACACACACACACACACACACACACACCAGAACACACACACACACACACACACACACACACACACACACCAGAACACACACACACACACACACACAGGGCCGCTGACAGGTTTGGCTGGGCCCGGGACAAAAAAATATCAATGGGCCCCCCTTCCTCCTACCCCCCAACCCCGATCACAAAAAAAAAGAAAAAACAACCACCGAACGACCATTTTTTCCCAAGAGAGACCAGGTGGCCAGACTAAACTTTCAGCCTGAAGCACCACTCTCACGTGATATGCTATATATTATAAGGCCTACCCATTATAAAAGAAAGGACATTATCAAAGTAGCCTCACAAATCAATGACGCATACAATAATTCCATAGTAAATGATCTATCCATCCAATTATCCATGCATTTTTGCCAACATTTATTTAGAAATGAAACAAAATAAATAGGATTCACATCATTAATAACACAAGTGTACGTGTAATTTACTTTAGCAATTTGAGGGCTTGCACATCAGAACGTGCCTGACTGAATCAGCTCTAGTTCACTAGCTGTCACCACCAGCACACCAAGACGTCAGCCTTCCCACACCAGGAATAGCCAAACACAAGTCAAGTTGCAGAAATGTATATGCAAAACGGATGTACACTGTTTCTCCCCACAAAGTTAACAGGTTGATAAAGTGTTAGCATTTGCGCTAAGCGGGATTTATACGCGCTAAGCGAAATAGCGTTGCATAATAGCGCAGTTTTAAAAGTTCTCCCTTGCCCTCTCCTTGCGCGCGACGCAACTTCTCATCATGTTACGATTGGGGCTAATGTGCATATTCCTAGCTAAGGTCACAGATGGTCAGATTTGAAACACAATTTTACTAAGCTGTGGTTATAGAATGATGCGACTGTGTGACTGATCATGTTTTAAACATGAATGCTGCAGTGCAGGGCGTGTCTGTTTATGAAGGGAAACTTTTGCTGTGTTAGTGTTCTCTGCTATTGTTAGTACCTGCATCATCTGAAGAACTTTTTACTGAAATCCTGGGGCTTCTGGTGTCTTCATCTATTTTTCTCCTATCCTTCATTTTCTGCCCTCCTGGTGAACGACTG
Source organism: Engraulis encrasicolus (assembly GCF_034702125.1). Taxonomy (NCBI): domain Eukaryota; kingdom Metazoa; phylum Chordata; class Actinopteri; order Clupeiformes; family Engraulidae; genus Engraulis; species Engraulis encrasicolus. The sequence goes on from NW_026945983.1 coordinate 334,724, forward strand.
CTTCTTCAGACACCTTGGCAAATTGGCACGAGCAGCGTTAAGTTGAAGCCGCTTTTTTCTTTCTCGTACTGACCGACCAAACCATTTGTGCACTGGGGGTGGGGGAGGTGGGGGCTCTTGATCCTTTTTAAGGGCAGGAAAGGCAAAATATCTGCATCATTTATTTAATGTAAATATAGCGCACCTCCCTCTCTGAAAAACCATCTTATTTTGAAAATAATTAGAACCATTAAACACAAACTTAATGAGGGCCCAGTTCTGGGCCCCCCTATCCCAGGGCCCGGGACAAAAAGCCCTTTTGTCCCCCCCTGTCGGCGGGGCTGCACACACACACACACACACACACACCAGAACACACACACACACACAGCTCTACGAGGTACACACACACACACACACACACACACACACACACACACACACACAGCTCTACGAGGTACACACACACACACACAGCTCTACGAGGTACACACACACACACACACACACACACAGCTCTACGAGGTACACACACACACACACACACACACACACACACACACACACACACAGCTCTACGAGGTACACACACACACACACACACACACACACACACACACACACACACACAGACACACACACACACCAGAACACGAACACACAGTTCTACGAGGTATTATCACTTCACAATGGTAATCTCTTCAAGTGATGTGGGTTGTATGTCTGTATTCAGGCCTCTGTCCGCTGTCTGTGTTTGCCAGTTAGTGCTTATGCATGTGGAGCATCTGCAATAGTCATGTGATGTTATGTGCATGTCCTGTCTTAATCGAGTCTTGCTCAGGGATGCAACATTTATTTCAGTGCAAACTGACAATGAAGTAGGCCTACTATCTTATTGTATCGTATCGTATCGTACACACATCCACACAGCTCTATGTGTGTGCCTTTGTGTCTTCCAGACACTGTGTATTCTGTCGAAAAACAGTTTAAGGATCTTATTTATGTTTCCTCTTG
>NW_026945983.1:338216-351808 GCF_034702125.1 Engraulis encrasicolus
CTGTGCGTATACTGTAGTGTCTTCATTGTGATTGCATTGATATAGTGTGTGTCTTCATTGTACGATTGCATTTCAAGTATGTGTGTGTGTTGTCCTTGTGCAATTGCATAGTGTGTGTCTTCAATCTGTGATTACATGTGAGTGTGTTGATTTGTCTCAACATGAAATGTATAGTCAGAGCTGTGGAGCCAACGCATGGGGTGCGTTCCAATATGCGACCTTGCTTCCTCCACTTGTCTCCTCGTAACCAGGAAGCAATATGTCATGATGACATCACTGACAACAGCATTATATTTCAATATCTCGCAAAAGCTCAATTGTAGAGTCTTTTTCTCATTATTACCTTCGCCAGAAGGTTATGTTTTGCCCGCCGTGTATTTATTATTTGTCAATATGTCTGTTTGTTTGTACTTCGTCTAACTCAGTCAAAACTGAGCCGATTTTTACGAAATTTTGTGGGATGATTGGTCATGGCCCAAGGAAGAATCGATTAGTTTTTGGGAGTGATTGGGTCAAAGGTCAAAGGTCAAGATGTTTGTTTGTACTTCGTATAACTCAGACAGAACTGAGCCGATTTTTATGAAATTTAGTGGGATGATTGGTCATGACCCAAGGAACAATTGATTAGTTTTTGGGAGTGATTGGGTCAAAGGTCAAAGGTCAAGGTCACAAAAAGGTCAAAAACGTACATTGAGCCGATTTTTATGAAATTTAGTGGGATGATTGGTCATGACCCAAGGAACAATCGATTACTTTTTGGGAGTGATTGGGTCAAAGGTCAAAGGTCAATGTCACGAAAAGGTCAAAAACGTAAATTGAGCCGATTTTTATGAAATTTAGTGGGATGATTGGTCATGACCCAAGGAACAATCGATTACTTTTTGGGAGTGATTGGGTCAAAGGTCCAGGTCAAGGTCACGAAAAGGTCAAAAACGTAAATTGAGCCGATTTTTATGACATTTAGTGGGATGATTGGTCATGACCCAAGGAACAATCGATTACTTTTTGGGAGTGATTGGGTCGAAGGTCAAGGTCAAGGTCACGAAAAGGTCAAAACGTAAATTGAGCCGATTTTTATGACATTTAGTGGGATGATTGGTCATGACCCAAGGAACAATCGATTACTTTTTGGGAGTGATTGGGCCAAAGGTCAAGGTCTAGGTCACGAAAAGGTCAAAAACGTTTTTCTTTGCCAAGCACTATATGCCAGAAGAACGTGTGCATGCTGAATTGAATAAGAGGTCAAGACTGGGCCAAAAATGTAATATTACGATATTCCGGTCCGATTTAAATGAAACTAACACCAAAAATTTGGAGAATGTTATGCCCCACACTTTGAAGATGGCCAGAAAAAAATAAGTGGCGTAGGCGAAGGTTTGCGCTCTACCGAGTGCCCATTCTAGTTTGCAATTGGGATGGTGAATGAAAAACAGTCCCTCAAAAGTTGTTGTGGCTAGGCTGACAGCTGGGAAAATTTATTGTTTCCTCCACGGAGGAGGGGTCAGAAGGCGGGGCGAGGAAACAAGCACAAGTGGAGGAGGCAAGGTCCCATATTGGAATGCACCCATGGTCTTCAGTTATTTTATTGTGTTGCAAGCATGACCAACATTCCGACAGTGCGTATTCTTCAGTCAAACCACAGAGGAAGACGAAGATGCCTGCCTTGCCAGACTAATGTTACAGGCAGTGCATTCCAATATGTGACCTTGCCACAGATTCTGTAAGAGGTTGTGACCGTGCCTCCTCCACTTGTGCTTGTGGCCTCGTCCCTCCTCCGTGGAGAAAACACTACATTTTTGGGGGACTATTCTTCATTCACCATCCAGTTTGAAAATGACTTTACAATTGAGCTTTTGCGAGATATTGAAATATAATTCAGTCGTCAGTAATGCCATCATGACATATTACTTTCTGGCACAAGGCCACAAGCACAAGTGGAGGACGCAAGGTCACATATTGGAAGGCACCCATAGCCTGCCTAAGTTCGCAATATGAAGTGTTGTGTCACACTTAGGATGGGTGGGTCTAGGTGGGCCCTACTCTAAAAGTTTCCCTTGTCCATAGAAAAGACATAAAGCTAGCCTTCTTAAAGACAAAACATATACTTTAAGACAAACACTGTTTCCTGAAGCATTGAGTACGGTAGCTTCTTCAAGACCTCCACTAGAACATTCTGCAAAAACAAAATCACAAAAAAATCTTTATTCATGCTTTTCTCCATTTCACTCTGAGAGACATATGGACATACACCATCATAACATAATGTTGCGATAGACGATGGACATTACTATACTGTGCCAGATATTACACGTGACCTTACATCATCACACATATAGAGATGGTAAGATATTACTACTATTATACTAAATGTCCCTAAACAGGAGACTAGTAGCCTATGATGACATTTAAAGATTTAAACTCAAGATTAAAAGATGTCAAACTAAAGAAAACTGAAAAAAGAGGGAAAAATGATTGCACACTTAAATCCTTTCGTTCATTTAAACCAGGGGTAGGAAACCTATGGCTCGGGAGGAAACCTATGGGTCGGCTCGGGAGCCATATTGGCCCGTTTGGGAACGGTATCTGACTCCTACTAGTAGGGTTGCCAACCGCCCCTTGAAATATGGAATCGTCGAGTATTTATATATATGTATGTTCCGTATTGAGCAGAAACGGGACACGGGACGTTAAAATGGTGGAAATTACAGTACATCTAAAAAACCTTTTTCAGGGGGAGGACCCCCACACACCCCACCATAATGAAGTTGACAACCCTTTTATTTACGGTAGGGACACATACACGCGAATTTGCGAACTTTGCCATTCATTCCTATGAGAGAGGCGAAGGAAAGCGATGGCGAGGCGAAGGCAAGCGACAGCAAGCGAACAGGAGCGAAGCGAAGCGAAATTATTAAAGAAAGTTTAATGTTATGCAAATGAGGAGCGAATTCGCCTGCCACGGCCCAATCAAATCAACAACATAACTGTTCCATTCCATTTGATTCGCCGCGACGACCTGATGACGGTTGAATTGACCTTTCCGCAAACTCCTCCCCCCCTTAGCAACGGTTGCTATGCGAGTCAAGCTTTCACGTATTCCAGGTTCTCAGCATTAGAATGAATGGCATGCGACATGTTTCCACCCCTGTCAATTTCGGCTCTGCCCATGGAAATCACAAGCAATTTGTTGAGAAACAGCAAAATATAAGAAAAAAAGGTCTGCAACAGGCTTATGAAGGCTACACAACATTATATGCGGTGTTTGTAGCCAGATGAGACAGAGGGTAAAGCCTACAGATTCCAATGTAAGAGGCAAGCACCTCATAATTTACAAGAGCAGCAGTGCTTATGTAGGCCTAGACCTAAAGCAGGGTAAGTCACCTTTATCACACGTTGCATTAAAATGCACATGATAATCATATTTGTTTAAATCATGATAATCCTATTTGTCACTAGGAAACCAGTAAGCCTACATTAAAGTTCAGTAAATAGATAAATAAATATTTCCAGTAATCTACAAATACATTGGCTACATTGTAAACAGTAGAAGTTAGAGAGAATTTCGTTGTAGGCCTACTGCCCTCCCCCCTGGAACTTCAATGTGACAGGTGACAAACTGGCTCTCCTACAAAGGCAGACAGGAACACCTGAGCTATTTGGTGCAAACCTCCTGTGGACATCACTGTTGTTGCAGACCACACATACCCTCTTGGAGTGGCTTAAGTCATCAGGTAATTCACCATGACATGAAATGGGTTAAAGCATTTAAGCAAAAAATGAAAATACACAGGTCATGACATGCATGATGATGGATGGTATTTAATACACAATAACAAAATAATCAATACATAATACACAATAAATACACGCAGGGCTGATGTTGACTGATTAAATATTGTGCTCACATTCTGTAAACTGATGTGGAATCTTTTGTAACCAAATACTTGTGTAAATGTCATCAGTGTCAATAACAGCTCACTACACAAAGGAAGGTCTGGTGTGCCACTGTACCTGGATTATTTAAAATGTTGAACTCATACAAGGTATTAAACTGCTCATAGGTGAATCAAGCGCAGTAGCCTACTGGAAATAGCCTAACACATCACTTTCATGCACAGACTATGGTTTTAACACCAAAGTAGTGTGTAAATGGAGTTTGTATCTAAGTTGTTGGAGCTGGACATCCTTTGCCTCTAGTTGTACAGTCAGCTTGGTTATCTCAGCCTTCTGAGTGCCCACCATGTCCCTCAACGTCTGAAGCTCATCTCCATGATCAGTGGTGGGATCTGTAAACAACGAACAACAACAACAACAGGAAGAGTTAACAAACTGCATATAAATAATATCTCTCTCTCTCGCTCTCTCTCTCACACACACACACACCATGGTCACTGGTGTTTGAAGCACTTTGTTCCACAGTGTTAAGGTGTTCAGTGGAGTTTGAGCTCTCTCCTCGTACCCTGTAAACAATCAGTTTGACTTTCCATTACATTTTCATAGTAATGCAAGGTTGATGCATGTTAGTGTAGGAATCAGATGTTTTGTTGATGTTTTGAGAATGATGACTGGGTACAACAATCTCTATTAATGTTGCAATGTATAGGGCTAACTAAATCATCTCTGATTGAAGGCACTAAAATAAAATGCACATTGTGAAGTACAGCACATCTGGGATCTTAAATCAATACTATTAATTATTATTCAATCTCAGTTCAGTTGCAATGGTTACATGAGGTGGCATTCTAATGCTAATAGCAGAATACTTTGCCCAGCATAGCTGATGCTTGTTTAGCCTACTACAAGTGAACATCCCCACTTTAAATGCCATTGTACAAGATAAACTTTTCAACTGCACACAACATTAACATTACTTTGGTTGCTACTTGCATGCATGCACAATATGAACAGAACAGTCAACAGTGACAATACAGTTAGCCTATGCTAAATGAGGCTAACCCATTCAATCCAGCTATGTGTTATTATGATCATCCACACAGTTCTAGCTGCCCAAAAATGCAAGGTAGTGCTACTAAATTGCATTTGAAGTAGTGGTATCATCACGTTTTCAATGAGGTAGGTGGAATTTAGCGACATTAAAATAGCTGCTTATAGTAGAGCGGCTACAGGAAAAATCGTGCAAATTATGATACAAGCGTGAAATTCGGCAAGTATGTGCTCAAGACCCATACGATCAAATCTACCCGATTGGCCACTTGAAATGGCGGCCATTTTCCAAGATGGCCGCCAAAAAAGACCCCAGAAATGGATTTATTGCATAGAATTGACCTAGAAAATTATGATACAAGCATGAAATTCAACATGTATGTGCTCAAGAACAATATGATCAGATCTACCTGATTGGCCACTTGAAATGGCGGCCATTTTCCAAGATGGCCGCCAAAAAAGACACCAGAAATTGATTTATTGCATGTAATTGACCTTGTAAATTATGATACAAGTATGAAATTCAACATATATGTGCTCAAGACCAATACAATCAAATCTACCTGATTGGCCACTTCAAATGGTGGCCATTTTCCAAGATGGCTGCCAAAAAAGACCCCAGAAATAGATTTATTGCATAGAATTGACCTAGAAAATGATGATACAGGCATGAAATTCAACATGTATGTGCTTAAGACCAATACGGTCAAATCTACCTGATTGGCCACTTGAAATGGTGGCCATTTTCCAAGATGGCCGCCAAAAAAGACCCCAGAAAGTGATTTATTGCATACAATTGACCTACAAAAGTATGATACAAGCATGAAATTCAACATGTATGTGCTTAAGACCAATACGATCAAATCTATCTGATTTGCCATTTGCAATGGTGGCAATTTTCCAAAATGGCCACCATGAAAGAATCTAAAAATGGATTTGTTGCACAGAATTGAGAGAGGAAATTATGATACAAGCACAAGTAAGAAATTTGGCAGTTATGTGCTTAAGACCAACTCAATACATTCCAAGTAATTTTCCAGTTTAAATGACGGCGATTTTCCAAGATGGCCGCAAAAAAATACCATAGAAATGGATTTGTTGCACAGGATTGATCAAGCAAGTTATTATACAAGCATCAATTTTGGCATGAATGTGCAAAAAAAAAACAATACAATCAAATCTTCCTGACTCGCCACTTAAAATGGAAGCCATTTTATAATATGGCCACAAAAAGGCTGAATTTAGCCCAAAGGTGAGCAAAAAAATGATGATACAAGTATGTAATTTTGTGTGTTTGTGCTTAAGAGCAATAGGCCTATAATCAAATCCACTCATTTGCATTTTAAAGATGGCCATCAAAGAAGACACTAGAACTTCATTAATTGCAATTAATCTAGCAGATGTGGCCCAAATCAATGTTAACATTCACTGTTTGAATTTCCAATGATTTCATCATAGAAGGAAATACAATCAAGCAAAAAGGCACATAACTATAGGCTACCAAGGGTAACCCCGGCTCTCTGAGGCATATGAACCAGACATCTCACTATGGGTAACGCCCGCGACCATTTGCCAAAACTTGATTTCAATCTTGCCGTCATGCCAATGAGCTGCACAGCTGGGGATCCCGCCCCCTCGGGGACAAATCCGAGGTACGTTGGGCTCTGAGCTTCAATCTGAGGCAACTAGCCTTTGAGCTTGTGGGTGAGTGTAGCAATCTAGTGAGATGTCTCGTTCATCTCCCTCAGAGAACCAGAGTTACCCTCGGTAACCTATAGTTCTCTTTCTGTCGAAACACTCGACATCCCACTATGGGTATTGAAAAACTCCCGATTGAGTTGCCTTTACCTAGAATGCGCAAACAAAAGCTTGGCCGGGGCACAGACCATTCTCCTGCCGATGCCCAGAGCTGTTGAAGGCGAAGAGGCAGCGTCCATCAGCAGTAGGGGTGGAATGGTTCACAAAATTCACGGTTCGGTTCATATCACGGTGTCAAGTTCACGGTTTTCGGATCTCGACGGTTCTTTTTTTTTAGTTCATGATAAATGGTGCACTGGGAATATTAAACCATATTTATATAACTGCAATTATAAAGTGATGATGCGCAATTTGAATCAGCTGTCGTCAGCTGATGTGCACTGTCTGAGCGTTCCAAATGCCCTCTTTCAAGAGGCTAATAGAATCAGACATCACTAAATATCCTAAATATGGTTTGTATAGGCTTATAATGTGAAAATGGTGTGATTTTAATTGTGTCATCCTCTGATTGGTCTTATATGCTAATGTGTTAATCAAAGAGACTGGATAAGATACTCCTAGAATCTCTGTTTTACATATTTTTTTCTGGGTAGTACATGAATTGCGGTTTGCCACGGACTGCATTTTACGGTTCCGTATGGAGAGCGGAGAGCACGCAGTGGAGGGAACCCAGGGCACGGAAACCACCCGTCTGGGTGTAACCGATGTGCAGGTGGAGCCCACAGAGGTGTAGTGAGGCCCCCAATATCAAGTGGTATTCCCCAATAGCAAACCAGGCCTTGGCACAAGGGGGAATTTCCAGAATGTTCAGTACACAACATCTGCAGGTGCAACCGTGCTGGCAGAAAAGACCATTCTCTATCAGGGCCGTAGGTCCACGTTGCGGACGGAGAACCTAGTAGCAACCACCACCACAGCAAGCTGGCCAAGCCAGCCCCGATAGATACCCGTTTGAGGGCACACACTATGGTTCCTGAAGTCCAAGGGGGACATCAAAGATACACTTCCCCTCGATCATGCATCCTGGTCGTGCAGGGGCCTGAGATACTTCATTGGAGAAGTATGGTCTAGCTAACCACGGTCGCCCTACCCAGGGACAGCACTCCAGGCAGCACAATTGACACTCACGCTCCTGCTGAGCGAATGAGACACACACAGTAAGGGGTGACCGACCCAAGGGAGACACGTGTAATGCGTCCTATTAGGAGAGGCGAGGATCCAGGTGGTCTTGACACGATCAGCCTTCTCACCCTCGGGTAGAGGGCGCAACTGACTAGAGAAGTTGCGTTCCACAGAATGTTCCACAGCCTCTGGGAGGAGGCTCTTATCTTTGAATGTTCCAGGCTGACAAGCCAAAGCCATTATGTGATAGCTAAATCAAACATGTTAATGTCAAAATAAACTAAATTAAAGCAAATAAACTAAATTCATGACAATGCTTGTTTTTGGTGTACCTTTTGTTTAACAGCAATATCGAGAGAACCACGAATTGCTGTTATTGACATATTATTACCGCAGTGTCATCGTATTATTAGCATCTCATAACCTTCGGGGTGTGTGTGTGGGGGGGGAGTGGGGCACTGCCTCCATTGATATTGAATTAAAAACTGGCATTAGCATGTCATCACCATGCTATTTTTTGTGTCATACTGTGAGTGGCTTATGTGTCATTGCAGAATATGTTTAATATCTGTATCAGTTCATCATCCATGCTAACATATTCAAGGAGAGTGAACAATTATTTCCACCAAATTTGCAATATGCACATATGACATTTGCAAATTTCTAGGGTCTTTTTGGCTGCCATCTTGGAAAATGGCCAGCATTTTAAGTAGCAAATAAAGTAGACTTGATTGTAGGCCTATTGGTCTTAATCGCATACAAACCGAGTTTCATCATAAATTGCTTGGACAATTCTGTGCAATAAATTATTTTCTAGGGTCTTTTAGTTTTTTGGCAGCCATCTTAGAAAATGGCCGCCATTTCAAGTGAGTAATTGGGTAAATTTGATTGCACTGGTCTTAAGCACATAAATGTTGAATTTCATGCTTGTATCATAATTTGCTAGGTCAATTCTATGCAATAAATCAATGTCTGGGGTCCTTTTGGCGGCCATCTTGGAAAATGGCCACCATTTCAAGTGGCCAATCTAGTAGATTTGATCGTATTGATCTTAAGCACATACATGCTGAATTTCATGCTTGTATCATCATTTTCTAGGTCAATTCTATGCAATAAATCAATTTCTGGTGTCTTTTTGGCAGCCATCTTGGAAAATGGCCGCCATTTCAAGCGGCCAATCAGGTAGATTTGATCATATTGGTCTTGAGCACATACATGTTGAATTTCATGCTTGTATCATAATTTTCTAGGTCAATTCTATGCAATAAATCCATTTCTGGGGTCTTTTTTGGCAGCCATCTTGGAAAATGGCCGCCATTTCAAGTGGCCAATCAGGTAGATTTGATCGTATATATCTTAAACACATACATGTTGATTTCCATGCTTTCATCATAAATTTCTAGGTCAATTCTATGCAATAAATCCATTTCTGGAGCCCTTTTTGGCGGCCATCTTGGAAAATGGCCGCCATTTCAAGTGGCCAATCAGGTAGATTTGATTGTATTGGTCTTAAGCACATACCTGCCAAGTTTCATGCTTGTATCATAATTTGCACGATTCAAGCCAAATTGGCCTTGTAGCCGCTCTACTATTACCTTAGCTTGCATAGTGGCTTCTGTTTACATGCTGCTGGTGGTGGGGTAGTCCACATTGTTTAGTCCACAGCAGGAATTTCTCCATCTCGGTCTTTGGTTTTGGGAAGGAATGAAATGTAACCCTCCCTCCAACTTTTTTGTATCTCTGTTGTCGGAATTACACACGCCATACGCGCAACATTTCATGTTATCTTCCAAACTCGGCATCTCTCTCATAGACTTCCATTCATCAAAATGGTTGGCTTGACCAAGGTCCCGAGCTTAGTAACTGTTGCTATGCTATGATTGGTCAGTTACCATTTTGGGGGGTGGCCGCGGAAAGGTGAATTTCGCCTCTCTTCGCTTCGCCTTGCTTCGCCTCCTATTCTCGTCTATGTGTCCCTACCGTTACCAGTCATCAGTAAAACTTAACAACTTGACAGTACTCTAAAAGTGTTGGGCTTACCTGAAATACATGCTCTTAATTGTACTCAGTGTTTTTAAAATGGTATGGCTCTCACAAAAACTTCTTTTTTAAAAAAATTGGCTTTTATGGCTGTCCCCACCAAAAAGGTTCCTGACCCCTGATGTAAACTGAGCTGTCACCCTGCCGTGGTTCAAATAGGGCGCTGCACTAGTAGGCCTATCCCAGCGACCCGGGCTCGATTCCGGCCGGCCCTAGGTCATGTGCAGATCCTTCCCCATCTCTCTCTCCCCGGTCATTTCCTGTCTGTCTCACGGTCCTGTCGGAATAATAAAGCCAAGGGGTGCATCCCAATATGTGACCTTGCCTCCTCCACTTGCCTCCTCCACTTGCTTCTCGTCATGATGACATCACTGACAACAGCATTATATTTCAATATCTTGCAAAAGCTCAATTGTAGAGTATTTTTTCTCGATTGCAATTGGGATGGTGAATGAAAAACAGTCCCTCAAAAGTTGTTGTGGCGAGGCTGACAGCTGGGAAACTTTATCGTTTTCTCCACGGAGGAGGGGCCAGGAGGCGGGATGAGGAGACAAGCACAAGTGGAGGAGGCAAGGACACATATTGGGATGCACCCAAGGTGTAAAAGCAACCCCGAAGAACTCTTTGTTGAAGCCGAGTTCTGTTCGACCGACCTTCCTCTGGGCTCAGTCTATGGCTATTATGATGATGTAAATATCACACCTGTACAGACACCACAGATATTATTGAGCGAACCAGGTTCCAAAACAGTTTGGTCACTTGGTATTTTGTGAATTGCGAAATGCTCCCCATCTCATGTGCTGCATGAATTGAGTGTTTCTTGACAGTGACAGCATTTTGTTTTCATTGACAATATACCAAGTGGACCAACAGTTTTGGAATCCGGTTTGTAGATGATGCCACATTACATCACGTGTTTTCAATGCACTGTAAGAAATTGCTATTACAAATGAGCTTACATTACATGTGTGGATCTGGTAAGATACTGCCTTTAAAAGCCACCTCAACACCTAAAGACCTCAGCAGTAGGCTATTATGTTTGCCCAAGAAGTGCGCTACCGCCATCTACAGCGCTAAGGGGATTCCATTTATTCTCAACCTCAAGACTCCGAAGCTCTTCTAATCGAAGGTCTCCTAAAAGGGGCGTTCACCCGACGTAAAGTGGATACCGGAAAAGAACCCGCCTGATTTATCTCTCCCTCATACACGATTCTCTGCTATTACTCTGTGTCCTGTATAAGAACAGGGCATTCCATTCCCTCTATACCAGACAGAGAAAACCTTTTCATTCGAGAGGCCACTTCAAATGTTATAAAGTCCTCCAAGGGCCGTACTATGAACACAAACCAGGACTTCCCCCTGCATTTTAAAGGGACAGTTTGGTCAATTTCAACATGCAGTTGTAATGCTCACACTACCCTGGACTTGTCAGTGCCTGAGATTTTTTTTCTTCTTCTTCAGCCGTTTCCGAGATCCTGGTCATTGTAATGGGGGAAGCTCTTTGTTTACATTTCAAAAAAACATTTTTATTTATTCCCAAAAACATCCAAAAGGTTATAAAACATCAGCAGACAACTACCAAACAGCAGTACCTTTTGGGAAAATATTTGGAGTTGGCCTATGTTTCATTTTTTAAAAATGTAAACAAACGCTGCCCCCATTAGAATTGCTCATATCTCGGAAAGGGCTGAGCCGAAAAATGTGGCATCACCAGGTACTGACAAGTCAAGGGTAGCGTGAGCAATACAACTGCATGTTGAAATTGACCAAACTGTCCCTTTAAGCCTAGTATATTGATGCCGGCCACTTTTACAACATTAAAATGATATTGGGGGGGGGGGGGGGGGGGGGGGGGGGGGGGGGGGGAGGGGGGGGGGGGGGGGGGGGGTGGGGGGGGGGGGGGGGGGGGGGGGGGGGGGGGTTGGGGGGGGGGGGGGGGTGGGGGGGGGGGGGTGGGGGGGGGGGGGGGGGGGGGGGGTGGGGGGGGGGGGGGGGGGCACGGCTTCACGGGTCATTCGTTCCCCACCCCTGTACTGGATTTGGAGTCAGAAGACACGTTAGAGATCATTATAAGGCTTCCTGTCGCCCCCTAGTGTTCAGAGAAAATACTCGTGACGCACATACACAGGAGTTGTAAGGACATATAAGCCTACACACAGTGCTTAATTTGTAAATCACAAGGTACCGGAACGCAAAACACATATGACATCACAGCGACGATGAGTTGGACTGAGGTCCCGGAACGCACAGAAAAACTATTATTACGCAAACGAATAAAAACGGCATTTTAACGACATTGAGTCCCATGTCAGCTCATATCCATACTTTTGTTTCTTAATACAAGGGACGATTGGCAATCCAATGGCTATTTTAAACAACAGCCATAGCCTATTAAATGCTGTAATGACAACAACCAATATTTTTTGTTTGATCGCTAACTTTATGCTTAGTAGTTTCGTGCAATGCATAGAAATTATGCTTTCCCCATGAGGTGAAAAGAAACCGAAGCGGTCTTCTACTACCTATTGAAAGGACAGTGCATGGCTGTCCAATTCTTATCCTTTCCAGTATTCACATAACGTTGGCATAGGCCGTTAAACGTTAAATCCACGCTTTATTGGCGACTTTGTTGCATATAATTTGGCTAATCCGCATGTGCTGTTGCGATATGCCACTTCACTGTTTCAAGGGCTCGCGCACTGATGGTAAGCGAGTGGCGATTTTCCCGGTAGACTTGGCTTTTCACACTGACTGTCTGCTCGCGCTGCGGTCCGGTTGAAAATCCCTCCGACCAATGTTTTATTTGGAGCGTGTAGGCCCTATTTGAATGAAATATCACCTTGTCTTTGCTGTTTTCGTGCTCACATTGACTTGTAAGCAACTGTCGGGTCTTGGGAGAGAAGGAAACGCGCGCACACTCATGCTGAGCGCTCGCCAGCCGAGGAAGATCTCATCCTCTCACCCAGGCTGTCTTTTTCGCTAGGCTACATGACTGATCAATGCACCAAACGCAGCCCAGGTGCCACTAGAAATTAGTATGTCCAAAACCTTGTGTGCCGACCAAAATTTGATGAAAACTTTTAAACAATGTTTGGCACAGCCAGGCTTTCCATCTCATCCGCGCATATGAACAAACAACGAGAGAGGGACAACTTCACGTAGCCTACATTTAGTCAGATAGTAGGGATGGAAATGTAGCCTAGTAGATCTATAGTTATAATTCTTGCGCACATCAGTGTCTGGCTTTAGCATTCAGAAATGGTGGTCTTCTCTGCGCGCACACTTCATGGTTCCTTCTCGCTTGCTCACTCGGCTTGTGGTTGTTGCGATCCTGACAGTCTCAACCCCAATTTAGGCCTATAGGCTGCTCGGTGAGATGGGACATGTAGCGAACATGGGATAACGCTGCGCTCTCACTCCTGAGGAGGCAGATATAGTCCGTTACAATATAGTAGCCTCTATATATTTTTTTATTCATTCACGAGAGGTTCCGGATCAGCCATAATAAGTCCCGGAACACAGGGGGGTCAAAATTACGAGGTGGGGGATCCTGTTCCGGCATGATCCGGCTCAAATTAAGCACTGCCTACACAGTATATATATAAGACACACACACACACACAGGAGTTGCAAGGATATATATAGGCCTACAGTATATATAAGAAACACACACACACACACAGGAGTTCTGATGATATATAGGAGAGGATTTATTACTCTGGTTAAGA
>NW_026945984.1:0-10000 GCF_034702125.1 Engraulis encrasicolus
TCCTTTTTAATGGGTTCTTTTAATAGTTATTAAAACCTGCTCTTGACACTCCTCTTCTAATGGGGTTTTCCCCCATAGTTGTTCAAGTGTAAAGACATGCAGCACACTGTCCATTCCACCAGCAAACTTAATACAATGTTTCGAACATCCGGATGACCGAAACGCAATGTTGTATTAAAGTTTGTTGGTGGTATGGATAGTGTGCGGGATTTCTTTACAGTTGAATTACAACGCCACTGGGATAATATCCTATGTACCTGCCCAAAAGTGTGCAAAAGCGTCTTCTTGAACTTTTCATTGTTATTAAAACCCTGCTCTTGACCTGGATACTCAAGCCTAGTTCTCACCAGACCTCTGTGTGTGTGTGTGTGTGTGTGTGTGTGTGTGTGTGTGTGTGTGTGTGTGTGTGTGTGTGTGTGTGTGTGTGTGTGTGTGTGTGTGTGTGTGTGTGTGTAGCTCCTTCGCCCCCTGGTGGAGCTAAGCGGAGCTACACACACACACACATCGGTCTGGAATTGTGACTATGTCTCGAGTCAGAAAATTGTTGAAGGGAGGGGTGCAGAAGATGCGGAATCGAAAATGATTTTCAATCAAATTGTTGTGCTTGTTTAGTCTAATATACTTCCCGCAACATTATACAGTCCCACCAGGAAATCACGGGCATTTTCTAAAAAAATCGTGGTCGGAATTGCCAGATGGTGCACGAGGATTTCCAGAAAATCGCGATAAAAGTGCGGAGCTTCTTACTGTGTTGTTGCGATTTTGTTGCGGCATGAAGTGAAAGGTGCGATTTTTGTTGCGATTTTAATGTGTTTCCCCACGCTTGAAAGTAAAGAACACTGCCACATTCCAGTCCTCTGGTGTTTTTATATTATTTCCATTTTTATATTATTATTTTGGTCCTTAAGCAAAGCAGGGAAGCGGCCAGGGCGAGTTTTTAGCCAGAATGTCGTCGTGAAAAGTTCCATCTCTTTCATGCTGCCATTACGACACCCTTCATTACAATGCAGTTTATGGCCGTTTGACTCTGTTTTAAATGTCATCACCGTTTCAAATTGTAAGCATACAAACTTCGTATCATGTCGATATCCATTCCTGACTTAAACAGTGGATACATAATTAACTAGTATCACTTATAAGTAGGCGGGCGGAATTAGGCATGTCCACCCAGTTGAAGTGACAGGAACTCTTGTGACTGAAATATTAATGTGAGTCGTCTGCTACACATAGCCTGCCTGTGTCGGCGTTTAATTTTCAAGCTTGTCAAAAGCAACACAAATAAAAGCAGAGAGAGGGGTCGCTTTCGAAAGAAGGCATAGGCCTAGGTTTTTTTTGTTGTTGTTGTTCTCCTGCGCCGTCAGCCGGCTTTAAATTAACGGCTGATGATCATTCAATGTAACGAGGATGGAGTTCACAGATTTCCAGTTGTGAAGGGTGCTTGCTGAATAATGCTCAGAAATTATATTAATTGTGGTGCTCTTGTGAATATAAAAGACGACGAGATTGTTATCTATAAAACACCACGTCGCCTGTAGAACGGAGGTCTCAGCTGTCGCGCAAGGAAGAGAGAAGGAGAGGGAGAGACAGAAAGTAGTTTTCCAACTTACAGTAGTCCCACAGCTTTCCAACGTGTCTGCTCTGGTTTTATTCATATTCCGTGTTCCTTGCCCGTTTGACCGCGCCAGGTTAAACGAACGTGATTTGACACCACGGTCACCAAGTGCTAGTATCCAGCCATAGCACAATTTGCGCGAAAGAGATTAATATCGGCCAGGCACGCGCGCAGCATTCACAATGAAGGATGGAAATTACTCCTTTGTTGTGGACAAGACATTTGCGCATCTCAATTCGGAGGGAAAATGTTGCCTTCTGTACGCGCACAAGTCAAACAACAAAGTGGTCCAGCAGGTGGACCGCTTTAGAAAGAAAAAAACACATCTTGTTGTAGGAGCCCTATACTTGGCGTAATGTAGATTACTGTCATGAAGTGTTAATTATATATTTATGTAGGCCTACCACATTTAAAAAATGTAGGCCTATTGGTTATGCCAGACTAGGCATACATTTTCCCTCCTATGACCATGCGAGCAGACGCGCAATGAGAACGTGGCGTTTCCTATTAGTATTTATTGGTCTCCCCCCCCCTCACCTACAACTTTGTACATGCATAGTAAAGTGCTGGGACTGATTGCTAGGTTAGGCCTACCTTTTTATTGTATTTTTTATTGTATTATCCTTTTTGAAAGGAAGTTTGTCGACGTCAGTGAAGTCAGCGCAACATGGATTGGTTCAAAGTGTTCAAAGTTGCGGGAAATCGCGGTGATTGGTTAAAGTTGCGCTCTCGAGCAGAATTCGCGGGAATTCATTGAAGTTGACAAAAACGACGCGATCGCACCATCGCGATTTCCTGGAGGGACTGATTATATAATCCGAAAACATGGAGAAAATTCTCAATTCAGGCCAACATGCCTTACAAGTGCAGAAGCGAGTTGACTGAAAATGACAATTACAAATTGATGACCACTCTTAATCCAGCCCTCATGATATACTGTAATGCCTCTTTTCCACTGCCGGTTTTCTGGTAGGCCTACAGCGCGACCCGGCCGGTGTTTTTTGCGTCACGATTGAGCTGTGTCGAGCCTATTCGAAAAGCAAAAAGTTGGCTGTCGAGTCGCACTTTGTCGAGCTGTAGGCAGCCCAGAAACCGTCAGTGATGAAGGGGCATAAGTGACTTTGGATAAGCGTGTCAGCTAATGTAATATGTTAATGTAATATGGCAGGGTTTCCCAAACTGTGGTGCGTGCACCCCTGGGGGTGCGCGGCCTGTCACCAAGGGGTGCGCGAGCTGAATAGAGAAATGGTGGATGTGTGTTTTTTTATCCAGCATTAATGAATGTCAGGTAGTTTTAATTGTTTGATGAATTGTATCCTGGAAGGATCCATCTGAAGTGTAATTTATAACTCATAGACTTGTCATGCAATAAGTTTCATTGTAATGATGGCAGAAAAAAAATGTCAAGTCGATTGGAAATCAGGATTACCCAAAAAATGTGCGGTGGTGCAACATTCGCTTAGGGGATGTGCAAACCACATTGACATGTGAAAGGGGGTGCGCGGTAATATGGTAATGTAATGTGCTAATGTAATATCAGAGATTCTTTAAGTATATAGAGATATGCCAATGTAATAGGTTGCTATGGGCACCTAACGTGACTAGGTTCCGGTCTGCCTAAAGGGGCGTGTCATAATACTTCTAGCATTGAATAGAACAGTCCTTAGGTCTGCCTAAAGGGGTTCCCCCCCCCCCCCCCCCTCCTCCCCCTTGCAATAATAGAACCCGGAAACAATGGGCCAATGGAACCTCTCTCTCTCTACTCTCTCTGGTAATATGCTAATGCTGATGTTCTATGTGTTGCTGCAGATGGACTTCATCCACATGGCCCAGTTCCTGACGCGGCTGCCCGACGGCCTGCCCTCCGATGCCCTCTTCGCCTGCATCTCCGCAACGCAGATGCTCAGCGGGAACAGGAAGTGGACACAGGTCAGTCAGCTACTTCCTGTTTTGGTTTGGTTTGAGCACATTTTTGTTTGTTTCATTTATTTATTCCTTCAGTCTGGCATGCATTAATTTGTTCAGTGATCTTATTGATTCAATCATTTGTTCATTCATCATTCATTCATCCATCCATCCATTCATGTATTTATCCATTCAGATGTTCATTCATTCATGAGTGCAGGCATTTGTTCAGACTTTGTCCAGGTAGACAAATGCTGAGGCACTCAAGGTTGCAATTTTTACTATTTTTATATGGGCACAATGCCTACGCGTTTTGGCCCTTATGGCCTTCTTCAGGGCATATCCTGGATCCAGGGCCATAAGGGTCAAATTGCACCAATCTCTGGCTACTGTCAGTGTTTGTATTTGACTCACTCTAGCAATGGGATTTCGCTTCAAATGCCCCGGAGGTACCCTTTAACCAACTTATCCAGTCCTCAATACTGAATTGCCCATTCATTTGAGCTTTCTATCTACAGTAGAGTAAGACAGTGCTCATATGGGGACCTACTATACAGTACCCCCCCCCCCCCCCATCCCTCCTCCAATAATCAGCAACAACTATTCAACTGAGAGACTTTTTATATTTGAATGTTTAATGTGAAGTAATGTATTTTTTGTATGTATACTACTAGACACCTAAATTTCCTTCAGAATTAATAAATGTTACTCTACTCTACTCTACTCTACTCTACTCTACTCTACTCTACTCTATTCTACTCTATCTACACACCACGGATGTCTAGGAAATGTCCCCACCCAGTGTCACAACAGTGTGTGATGGCATCATTTCCTCACTGCTCCACTTGCTACCCCACCCCTTGATGATAATATTGTTTTTTTTAATGTTTGTTGAAGTTATTTGAGAACATTTTTGGGGGCTTTCATTTAGCCCTCTGAACTACGGTGGCCCTGATAATATTGTTTTTCAAAACAATAAAATGTTCTAGATAAAGCTGCAGAGGCTTTGCCATCCGTAAGCTTCCGCTCAATGTTCATTTCCTTTGGGTCTTAAGGGCGGGTTATGCTTCCTACTTGTGCCACAGAGTGAGCTAGTCGCAGCCATGATGCAGTTAATTTTGGTTTATGCCCTGTTTTGAAGCACGGTCTGCGCGATGTCATTCCAGGCTCAAACTGCCTTCAATACAAAGAGTAACCTAAACGTGTCGGTTGTTTTTTTCGCTTCACAGACTCGACGACAATGAAAATGAAACATTACATCTTAATATCACGTGCCTGTTTNATCGCACTGGCAGCCACCGTGGTAGTTTGGAACAAAGAAGTGGCTCATTTGTCGAGGACGAAGCGGAATGTTTCCTCGACCTCGGAACCACTGTTCAACTGTCCAAATAACTTCAGCGTCGTAACTTGCAAGCGCATGTGTTGTCTTTGGTTCGTGTAAATAAATCAAACAACAAAGCACGGGCAACTTATTTAATGAAGAGCTCACAGTCCGTAGACCGACGAAGGTTAGAACAAGGAAGTAGCGCTTGTTCTCGACTCGAGGACAGCGCAGGCTGGTCGAGAGGACCAATCAGAGACCTATTTTCGCCCTTTCACGCCGTCGCTCCCTGCGTCGAGACACAATTTCGGGGAGGTGCCCCAGAGTACCTGCGTGATGAGGGGGGCTTCACTCCGTTAGCTGCGCGGCTCACTGCATCACGATGCAGTGACGCTGATCTTGAGGCATAAACCACCCTTTAGTTTGACGAGGCAGCGGAGGTTTCCAGACAACCTAACCATTCAGGGTAGCTGGGAAGTAGAAGGAAGGGTGTGAGTGATGACGCAATACATAGGAGCAGATTACATGTTACGACCAAATGTTAGCGATTGGCTAAAATCAGATCCAAACATTTCAAACTTGAGCGGGGTGCAACCCTCGACCTGAAATCTGTACGAAATGAGTGGAAGGGTATGGTAATACTGGGTAAAACTTTAATTGAAAAGATTTAAAAAAATGATTCTTTTTTTCTTTTTTTCCTTTCCCTTCAGGTCTTCAATGCTCTCATGAAGGACAGCAAAGAGGCAGAGAAGACCAGTAGTCCAGCGCTTAAAAGTTCCTAACTTAACTTGCCCTCAAACTTTGGACCACAAGTTAAAGAGAACTTTTAAAACCTTCATGTCACTGTGGACGGAGGACTTAAAATGCCGCAACAAGAACTCTGGAAAAGAATTCTGGAACAATTCTGAAATGGAAGAGAGAGAGAGAAAAAAAGAATTTCGAACTGAAAAACAGAAAAACCAAATTCTCCTGTGTGGAAGACTCACCTAGAAAGCCTAGGGGAAATCACTTGAATCTTTTGGAGAAGAAGAAAAATAAGAAAAAAAACCTTTGCCAGTATTACTTCCACAATCAGGAAAAAATGTGGCTTTGAAGTATGTGAGTGTATGATGATGAGGATGATTGTTCGTTGTTGTTATTTTATTTATTTTGGTCACTGTCAGAAGCAATGGCTGCCTTTTTTGTTCTTGCCCAAGGTCACTTGAGCTCAACCTTTGGTGGGACCATGTCCAAGTTTTTTTTTTTTTTTTTTTTTTTAAAGACACTGCAATCTCCCTGCTTCCAGTGGGGGACCAGTGACTGGATCGATTGTGCAAGGAAAATGAAAAAAAAAAAAAAAACACACACCCACAAAGAAAATTCCTCAAACACTACCACTCCTAAACCCCCATTTCCCTGACGCAAGCCTCAACTCCAGATATGTTTCTCTCACGGTTGATCCCAGGTCACTGTTGACTCCATAATGCAGACTCTCGCAAAGACATTTATTCTACTTTTTTTCTTATGTATTTCCCTCCCTTCCACACTTGCTCTCCTTCTCTCTCTTTCCGGTTGTGTGTTTCGACACTAACCCCAATACTCGTGAACTCCGGTGCGAGCGGACGGAACGGAAATATCTGTGTGTGTGTGTGTGATAGCTGTGTTTTAACAGTATCAAGGAACACAAAAGGTTTCCAATCCCAAGGCTGTCATTGTCCCCTCCAAGCTGTTTTCGTTGTGTGTCAGCCAGGAGGAGTGCATTTCTCGACAACATCGTTGCTATCTAAGTTAGCGACTTACTTGGTTGCAATGCGATTTCCCATTGGAAACCTAGCAAGTTGCTAACTGGTTAGCAGTGATGCTTTCGAGAAACGGGATGCTGTAGGTCTCTCTCGTTCAGACCAAGCAGAAGATATCAGACCAGAAGCTCGCGTAACGGTCGACACTCCCACGTGGGACTTGCTGCTTGGACCATTCCCCCCCAGCAGAGACGAGACGCGGGGGACACTGCACATCGTAGCTGCTCTGAAACAAGTTCGAGTGGTTCTGATTCCACAACAGAAGCTGTAAACCCAGGGGGCCACAGTGTAAAGTAATGCTTTATGTTATGTAATGGTATTGCTTCATGCAGAAGCATCGAGATTAGCTACGGTATATGAAGGTATCAAGAAACAGTTAATCAGAAATATTTAACCTCACATAAAGACTGAAAATGTTTTTTTTTTAAAAAGATGGAAGGACAGTTGCCTGGTAAATGTGATTTTTAACATCTCTTTTATTCTCACTCACACAACACACTTTTGTCTGTCAGAGATGTTTTTGTTTGTTTGTTTGTTTGTTTGTTTTTCTGTTGGCTTTCTTTAAAAAAGAAAGTCGTTTTTTGAAGTGCAATGGTGTGTAGCTTTAGAACAGCAAAGAGCCTCCAGAGAAAAACCACTCTGTGTGTCTTACTGTTTAGATGCTCAGGCATCTTGTGTGTACTTGCAGAAATCGAGAGAAATCTCGAGAGAACAAAAAAAAAAGCTTTTTTTTTTATTTCTTCCATGTTGCAAACAGGTAAGCAAATTGGTTGACGTGTCGAGAGAACGTACTGTCACTATGTTGTTGTTACAAAAACCATGAGAAAACAAAAAAGCTTTTTTTAATTATTATTTCTTACATGTCGCAAACAAGCAAGCAAATGAGTTGACACGTGAAGACCTGTACACTTACGTCGTTACTTGTGCACAGATATGGCTTTCAGGCCGACCAGAACGGAGCCGGTGTCGGTGCTCGCACCAGTTACGTTCGGCACTAAAGTGTTTGTCTGCGAACCGCCAGTGTTCATACCGGGCTCTGAACTTTTTCCGCACGTGACTGTGTTACCCGGATGAACCTGCTGACGACCACGCTGTCGTCACGGTTCGCAGAGAAAAACCTGGTATTTTGCGGTTCGCATTGCGAACCAATTTTCCGGTTCGCGAACGCAAATATCTGTGGCGTGAACACGACGGTCGGTTCGCGATTAGGTGCTGGAACGGGCTCCAGCACGGTTCTCAGTCGGCCTGAATGCACTAAGACAGCACTTCTGCATTCTATGCGGCGCGTTTGCTTTTGTTATCCAAGAGCTGAAATGAATGAATATTGCGGTGAATGTTTGTAATTGTACGGACGACCTTATTAATCGTTCTTTCGAAGCAGCATTGCTATGCTTTTAGAAGCTCTCCACTCTGCTCATAACTGGAGTCGGTCGCTTTTATGTTTGTTTTGTTTTGTTTTGTTTGTTTTGATGAATTGGTTTGATGATATGCTATCAAATACACGGTTTTACCGGGTTCTCTGGATTTTAAAAGCTCTTAAGCTGTATGATTTAATGTAAGAAGATTTTTAAAAAAGCAATGCAACTGTGTATGATTGATTTGAAATAGTGCTATATACTTGAGCTGTTGATTCCACTCTCTGTCTGCTGTCTTTCTCTGTGTTGTACAGTTTTCATACTAAGTTATGAGTTTAAATGTAAATAGATTATGCCCTTGCTAAAAGATCATTAGATAAGACGTGTAAATAAATCAAAACTGAAAATTCAAAGTTTGGCTGTAATTCTTTTTTGCCACTGAACTTTTGTTGTTTAGTAAATTATATTATTAGTAAATGGTTGTGTGGTTTATGAACACATTGGCCACTGTAAATAATGTGATATTATATTGTTTTTATGAAAACATGCACTTTTGTACTTTTTGTACACACTTTAGTATTTGTATGCATGTGGCAGATACACTGTAGTCCTTGATATTACTGCTAAACACATCCGTTTTACTATTCCCTTGTAGCCTACCTTCCTATTATAGTCATTCGTCAAAATACATGATGAACTTGGTTGTGCAGTGTGCACTGTGCACGATTTTAAATCGAACTCCCTACCGCGAGGTGGCGGTGTAGCTTTGAGCCAAGGGACAAACGGCTTAGCTTTTGCTCGTTGGTTCCTCATATGACGTACTTCCGGTAACAAAACGCTCTTGTCCACATGTGTCCGCTTGAAATGTATTTGCAACAGTAGTTTCCACATGTTTTTGAAACAGAATAGTTAGTTTTTCATACATTTTTACATTTCCACGCAGCTGGTAACATGGGGCCTGCCGTAAGTATTCTGAATTGATTTATTTCCGTGTTATACGCAGTTAAATTAGCATGGAGTGAACTGGTTAGCCATGTCCTAACTAGAGCTCTAATCATAAGTTCCCTTACAGTCATTTTATTTCTCCTTGACAATAACATTTGTCGCATTTATTGCATTTACCACCATTACGTAAATCAGGTGTTGTAGCATGACTGCACGGTGTATCCCATGACACCCAGAAAATAAGCTAACATTGATAATGTCATGTCGTCTGACGAAAGTCGCAGGCTACTTCTACCTATTATCATGCATGTCCCCGGCGTAATTACACATTGCAACTACCATTTTGTTTATTACATTTACTGTCATAGCATACGGAGTACGCCATGCGTTTTTAAAGCATTCGTGTATAGTTTTTAGCCAGTGTCTGTCAGTGAAAACTTGAATGCAGGAGAGAAAACTTTGGCGTTATGGCGTATCTTAAGTAAATATTCATCATGTGATACTAATGATGCAGTAACATCTAAACTATACTGAGCTATATTCAAGTCAGTGTGTGGAACACATTAAAGGTCCTCACAAGTGTGTTCTCCATGCCGTCCACAGAAAAGGACAAATAGCAAAAGGCGGCCGAGTTTCCGCAAGCTGCTGAAAACCAGCAATGTGAAGCTGAGCAACAAGCAGAAGACCAAGCAGTTCAGGCAGGAGAATGCAGCCAAGAAGCAGCGCAAAGAGCAGCGCAAACTGCGGCAAGCCATCAGCGACGTGGGCTCCAAGGACCCCAAGCCTCTGGAACGCTACCACAAGAAGCCAGGTGAGATATATAGGATGTCTGTACAAAAAAAAGCGTGCAGTTTGACATCTTAATTGTATAGAGCAGTGTTTCCCAACCTTTTTATCCTGCTACCCCCTAAGCAATTTTGTCATATGATGAGTACCCCCTCACCCATGCTCTATATCTGTTCCTCTATCCCAATGTGACTACACTCCATATATTTGTTGTACATACATTTTTCCAAGTACCCCCTGAGGTGTGCTCGCGTACCCCTAGTGGTACACGTACCCCTGGTTGGGAAACACTGGTATA